>NC_135815.1:5791395-5961395 GCF_964213995.1 Mustelus asterias
GGAGGGGGGGTATGGATGGAGGGGGAGGGGGGGTATGGATGGAGGGGGAGGGGGGAATGGATGGAGGGGGAGGGGGGAATGGATGGAGGGGGAGGGGGGGAATGGATGGAGGGGGAGGGGGGGTATGGATGGAGGGGGAGGGGGGGTATGGATGGAGGGGGAGGGGGGGTATGGATGGAGGGGGAGGGGGGAATGGATGGAGGGGGAAGGATGGAGGGGGGGGGGAATGGATGGAGGGGGAGGGGGGAATGGATGGAGGGGGAGGGGGGAATGGATGGAGGGGGAGGGGGGAATGGATGGAGGGGGAGGGGGGAATGGATGGAGGGGGAGGGGGGGGAATGGATGGAGGGGGAGGGGGGAATGGATGGAGGGGGAGATGGATGGAGGGGGAGGGGGGAATGGATGGAGGGGAAGGCGGGGAATGGATGGAGTGGGGGAGGGAGGGGAATGGATGGAGGGGGAGGGGAGGGGGCGGGAATGGATGGAGGGGGAGGGGGGCGGGAATGGATGGAGGGGGAGGGGGGCGGGAATGGATGGAGGGGGAGGGGGCGGAATGGATGGAGGGGGAGGGGGGGAATGGATGGAGGGGGGGGGGGAATGGATGGAGGGGGAGGGAATGGAGGGAGGAATGGTGGGAGGGAGAGGGTGAAGAGAGGAGGGGGTTGGGAGGGAGGGGATGGGGTGGGGTTGGGGGAGGGAATGAAGGGAATGGGTGGGGAGGGAATGGTGGGAGGGGGAGTTGTGAGAGGAGGAGGGGGTATATGCAATCTCCCGAGAAAGTGGAGCCTTCTTCACAATAGTGTCATGATGAGGGGGATCAGGACAGTTTGTTTGTGATCTGAACACCTAAAAATGTGAAGCTCTCCATTATTATTGGTCTCCATTGATGTAGACAGGGGCATGTATATGTGGCTAGGGTGAGTTGTTTCCAGTTTTAAATTTATTTATTAGTGTCACAAGTAGGTTTACACTAACACTGCAATGAAGTTACCGTGAATCTCGCCTCGTCGCCACACTCTGGCACCTGTTCGGGTACACTGAGGGAGAATTTAGCATGGCCACTGCACCTAACCAGCACGTCTTTCGGACTGTGGAATGAAACTGGAGCACCTGGAGGAAACCCATGCAGACACAGGGAGAACGCGCAGACTCCACACAGACAGTGACCCAAGCCAGGAATTGAACCCAGGTCCCTGGCGCTGTGAGGCAGCATTGCTAACCTCTGTGCCACCATGCCGCCTGTGTTCTACCTGTTCCAGAAGATTCGCAATAAGGAATGATGGACTGACCAATGCGCTGCAGGACAACAATGCAAGACAAACCTTTCTTCAGAGGCAAGAAAAGATATCACTTACTGAAGTGACACCGGTGTACCATACAGTGAAATATGATCACCCAATGGACTGTTCCTTGTGACAGCAAGCTCAGCTTACTCTGATTCCTCTCTTGCTCGAGGGCATCGAGTGGATGGACAAGTCGTCACATTGTCAGACTGGCAGCTTTTTCAGCTGATAAAACCAATGATTATTTTGAGATTCATCATTCTACATGCACATTACCCAAAGTTTTTCATTGCTTGGCTCAACGATGCGATCAGAGAAAGTCTGTGCGAGTTAGATGCGGACCGGGATACTGGTCAATTCTGTGCATAGGTAGTGAGAAGCAGAAATTTCAAAGGGTTTGTAGAATTTGTTGATCCAGAGTGGGTTCAGCGGATCAAATCTGTAATTCGACACTGGTTATCATTAGAAGAGGCTGTAACTTGTATTTTTGAAGTGTGGTCTGCTTTGTTCTCGTACTTCATCAGCACGGATTGTCCAGAATATCCTTATGATAAATGAAGAATAGCAGGAAGATGATAATGTGCATGCCAATACCACCTAGTGTATGGAAACATAGAAGATAGGAGCAGGAAGAGGCCATTTGGCCTTCGAGCCTGCTCCACCATTCATCACCATCATGGCTGATCATCCAACTCAATAGCCTAATCCTGCTTTCTCCCCATAACCTTTGGTCCTATTTGTCCCAAGTGCTATATCCAGCCGCCTCTTGAATACATTCAATGTTTTGGCATCAACTACTTCCTGTGGTAATTAATTCCACAGGCTCACCACTCTTTGGGTGAAGAAATGTCTCCTCATCTCCGTCCTAAATGGTCTAACCTGAATCCTCAGACTGCGACCCCTGGTTCTGGACTCTTCCACCATCGGGAACATCCGTTCTGCATCTATCCTGTCTAGACCTGTTAGAATTTTATAAGTCTCTATGAGATCGCCCTCATTCATTTGAACTCCGGGGAAAACAATCCTAACCTAGTCAATCTCTCCCCATGCATCAGTCCCACCATCCCCGGAATCAGCCCAGTAAACCTTCGCTGCACTCCCTCGAGAGCAAGAACATCCTTCCTCAGAAAAAGAGACCAAAACTGCACACAGTACTCTAGGTGTGGCCTCACCAAGGTCCTTTATAGTTGTAACACATCCCTGTTCCTGTACTCAAAGCCTCTCACAATGAAGGCCAACGTGCCATTTTCCCTCTTTACTGCCTGCTGCACCTACATGTTTATAGAACCCCTACAGTACAGAAGGAGGCCATTCGGTCCATCGAGCCTGCACCAATCCCAGCCAGGTCCTATTCCCGCAACCCCAAGCATTTACCCTGCTAATCCCCCTGACACTATGGTCAATTTATCATGGCCAATCAACCTAACCTACACATCTTTGGAGGAAACATGTGGGAGGAAACCGGAGCACCCGGAGGAAACCCATGCAGACATGGGGAGAATGTGCAAACTCCACATAGACAGTGACCCGAGGCCGGAATTGAACCTGGGACCCTGGTGCTATGAGGCAGCAGTGTTAACCACTGTGCCACCATGCCGCCCGTCAGTGACTGGTGCACAAGGACACCCAGGTCCTGCTGCACACTCCCCTCTCCCAATATGCAGCCATTCAGGTAGTAATTTGCCGCCTTGTTCTATGTTCCCTGTCGTTGAAGAAGCCAATCTAAATGTACAGTTCGTGGAAATGCCTGTACCTGAGCATGGTATGGAATGGCTCACTTTCCTGAACACCCAAGGGAAGAAATAACAAGCAGCCTCGTCATTTACATCCGGGCAACAAGCACCTATCTTGACCTGACTACTCGCTTTTTCTGAGATACCTGAGTTTGCATAGTGAAGATCTCGAGTTTGTCGCCCTGGCGAAGTGAATGGGAGATTTCCAGCTTCAAGAAGCACTCAGTTGATGGCCTATTGTATTCTCATATCACACTTTTATACAGGTTTATTTATTTATTGCCACAAGTAGGCTTACATTAACACTGCAATGAAGCTACTATGAGAATCCCCTTGTCGCCACACTCTAACGAAGTTGTTCAGAAGAAATCTCTTTCAGATGTTTAGAACGTACAAGGAATTGAGAAAGCTGTACGCACTGGTTTCATCTGCAAATTATGACAATCAAATGTGTAATAAGTCTAACCAAATCCAAAAGGTCACAATAAAAGAACATTTACTGCAAGATTTAACTTTGATGTCAGTCTTTTATTGGGATCAGCTGTGGCATGAATTGTAAGAATCGTACAACCGAAATTGTGAAGACAAGGAAAACATAACTAAATTGAGTTTACATTGGATGGCAGCAGGAAACAATATCCAGATTCAAGTTACAGTTCAAGTTACAGAGTTAAAGTGAGCATGTGAATCCTGGCCCATGTAATTAAATCAAAATGTCAGTACTCTTGAACCAAGTAGTCAAACAATTTGTGTGGACATCTTTTACATATTTTCAA
Organism: Mustelus asterias; assembly: GCF_964213995.1. Classification (NCBI taxonomy): domain Eukaryota; kingdom Metazoa; phylum Chordata; class Chondrichthyes; order Carcharhiniformes; family Triakidae; genus Mustelus; species Mustelus asterias. The sequence continues at coordinate 5,795,188 of NC_135815.1, forward strand.
GTCTTGACTGAATACGGGGAAAATGAATGCAGTAGGCAGTATCATTTCAAGGTAAAAAATGCTGTGGGGTGGGGGATTTCTGCTTTGACAGCTCCGAGATTAACATTTCCAAGAATAGTGTGTTGGTTGCACTACCTTTGGGGGAGAGGATTTTGTGTGTCCACTGCCCACTCTTTGGACTCGAGGTGGAGTCAGCAGCATGGGAGGGCTCCCCCAGTGCCAAGAAAGACTCCCAGCAGCTGCGCAGTGCGATGCACACTGTACCAACGCAAACTGCTGAACAGGTTTATGTTCCTTGAACCTGACCATCGATATTGTTAGCACAAAGCAGGGTGACCAACCATCCCATTTTATACGGATTGTCCTGTAATTTCACTGATTGTCCTGTGTCAAGCTGTTTTTATTGTAATTTGTCCTGTATCTTTGCAGGATCTCTTGTGCATCGCACTGCGCAGCTGCTGGGAGTCTCCTCTTGATGTAGCCTGTGGGTGTTTGTCATTTTCACTGTGTTCCCACTGTTGGTCACAGGGTCAAGTAGGAGCATTGGATCATCCGGATAGGAAGATTGGAGGTGCCAATGGAATTTTACTCTTTTGCTGAGCGGAGTATTATTATAGACACGCCCTGCTCTCATGACCAAAGTGTGTCTCATTTATATCCTCCAGAGGTGGTCACCATGACCCAAAGCTCCATCGCACAGCATTTTGTTCAAGAGCATGATTGCTCTTCAGTTCTCAAAGGAAACAGCCAAGAGACAACCTTCCTATCCAGGATGTCCCGAGGCATGGTACATTGGGGAGACCATGCAGATGCTACGACAGCGGATGAATGAACACCGCTCGACAATCACCAGGCAGGAGTGTTCTCTTCCTGTCTGGGAACGCTTCAGCAGTCACGAGCATTCAGCCTCTGATCTTTGGGTAAGCGTTCTCCAAGGTGGCCTTCACAACAACGCAGAATCGCTGAGCAGAAACTGATAGCCAAGTTCCGCACACATGAGGATGGCCTCAACCGGGATCTTGGGTTCATGTCACACTATCGGTAACCCCCACAACTTGCCTGGGCTTGCAAAATCTCACTAACTGTCCTGGCTGGAGACAATACACATCTCTTTAACCTGTGCTTGGCCCTCTCCACTCACATTGTCTGTACCTTTAAGACTTGATTACCTGTAAAGACTCGCATTCCAACCATTTATCTAGTAAATTGAGTTTGTGTCTGTATATATCCTGTTTACGAACACAACTCCTCACTCACCTGAAGAAGGAGTGACACTCCGAAAGCTTGTGCTGCCAAATAAACCTGTCAGACTTTAACCTGGTGTTGTGAGACTTCTTACAGGGGTTACAGGATTGAGAATCAAAGTGGCGAACCCCCTCTGGCAGTATAGTCTCTTCTGTGTCTACAGGAATGGAATTGTTCTCACTATAGTAGGCCTGACTAAAGTTGACCAACCCAACTGGAATTCCTTAGCATCCCTAGTCATCAATGTCTGCCTTATCTTTCTTCAGTGAGAGTTTTAACAACACCAGGTTAAAGTCCAACAGGTTTATTATAGTCATCGAGGGAGGCGATGTCCTGGTGGTATTATCGCTAGATTATTAGTCCAGAAACTCAGCTGATGTTCTGGGGACCCAGGTTCGAATCCCGCTACGGCAGATGGTGAAATTTGAATTCAATAAAAAATATGTGGAATTAGGAACCTGCTGATGACCGTGAAGCCATTGTCGATTGTCGGAAAAACCTATCTGATTCACTAATGTCTTTCAGGGAAGGAAATTGCCATCCTTACCTGGTCTGGCCTACTTGTGACTCCAGAACCATAGCAGTGTGGTTGACTCTCAACTGCCTCAGGCAACAAGGGATGGGCAATGAATGCTGACCAGCCAGCCAGCAACGCAATGTCCCATGAATGAATGAAAAAAATAGAAAGCATCCTTTCTGGTTGTATCACAGCTTGATATGGCTCCCATTCTGACCAAGACCGCAAGAAGACTACAAAGAATTGTGAAGGAAGCCCAGTCCATACGCAAACCAGCCTCCCATCCATTGACTCCGTCTACACTTCCCGCTGCCTCGGAAAGTAGCCAGCATAATCAAGGACGCTTCACACCCCAGACATTCTCCCTTCCACCTTCTTCCGTTGGGAAAAAGGTACAAAAATCTGAGAACACGTACCAACTGACTCAAGAACAGCTTCTTCCCTGCTGCCATCAGACTTTTGAATGGACCTTTCTCTTCACCCTATCTGTAACGGCAACACTATATTCTGCACCTTCTCCTTTCCCTCTTCCCTATGTACTCTATGAGCAGTGTGTCTTGTCTGTAACAGCTCGCAAGATGCAATACTTTTCATTTTTCATTGTATGTTAAAGACGTGACAATAATAAATCAAATCAATTCAATAAGCCCAAAATATTTTCTGTAAAGGGAAAATACGTATATGGGGCATAACCTGTTGAGAGGGACAGACAACCAACTAGACAGCACTTATTGTAGAACTGAGCAACAGCAGCAATTCAGTTACATGTCCTGAGGTCTAAGTGGAGATCAGATTCCAAAATCGTCTCATGGCATGATATATGATTGGCCAGACAGACCATTTTGTTCCATGTTATCTTGTGACCTCTTTGTCTTTTTATTTCCCGAGGGATCGTTCCTGTCATTCTCTCCCCCCTCCCATGTGTCTTTGTCCCTCCAGCAAGATTATCGCTGTCTTTGGGTTTGGATATGCTGTGACAGTTGAAGCGGCAGTGCGTTATGCTGGATCTATTGCAGCAACACCAATGCAGCATCCCCACAGGGCTAGCACTGAAATGCAGAGTCTGACTCAGACAGCTGCTCCTAAGTTTATGACCATTGCAGAGGAATCTGGTACCGGGGCTGAAGCAGGGCCACAAACAAAAGAGACGTTTTTGATTTTAAAAATGTCATTACAGCACAAGCAGTTGAGTTAATGCCAGCTCTATATAGAGTGCTCCAGTCAGTTGCTTTACCCCACTCTATCCCCATAGATCTGCAAGTTTATTTCCCTTGAGTGTTCATCCAATTTTATCTTGGAGGGTTGAGAGAGCAGTGGAGGCAGGGTCACTGATGATTTTTAAAGCTGAATTAGATAGATTCTTGTTTGACAAGGAAGTCAAAGCGTACAGGGGATAGAAAGTAAAGTGGAGTTAAGGCCACAATCAGATCTTATTAAATGGTGGAGCAGGCTCAAGGGACCGAGTGGCCTCCTCCTGCTCCTAATTTGTATGTTAAATGTTTCTTTCGAAATCACAGGCACAGAGTTCCAGTTCATTACCATTCGCTGGATAAGAAAGCTCTCCCTCACATCCTTCCTCTATCTTGTCATGATGCATCTGTTTTGCCTGTTGAACTTTTAACAACATTTAAGAGGCCAAAAATCAAGGTTGCACAAGAGTATCATTGCAGAGCAGACAGCCTGACTGGAAGAACTCCCTGTTGTGGGAGTTTTAAGACATGAACTATAGATGCTGAGAGCCAATCTTCTCAATCATAATTATCTTGGTCTTTGCTGAATGTTGACTCTTTTTGAATGATAAATGTTTTTGAATTATTTTTGAATAATCAATTGTTTTAGGCAGGATGACTGTGTCTCATCATTGCCTGCGCTTGGATATACCTGTTTAAATTATTTTAGTTGTGCATTGTCCAAGTTTTATTCTTTGAAAACCTCAGCGCTTCACACTGAAATAAAAGAACAATGAAGAAATGGGGATGAGGAGCATATCAGCCATGATCGAATGGTGGAGCAGACTCGATGGGCTGAATGGCCTAATTCTGCTCCTGTAACTTGTGAATTCATGAACAAACTCTTTAGTTTATTTTGCACATGAAGCATTTTTACCATCACAATGTTTTGTACAAATATTGAGTTTAAGGGGTTTTAAATAAAGAGTCATGGGTGTCTCGTTTGAAAAGAAGAATGGACAGTTACCGAGGCATTGTGCAGTTAGAATTGTAATGTATTAAATATTAGCATCTTTATAACAATTATGTTGAAACTTGTGTTGTACCTCGGACATGGGGTCAACTAACGTCCCGGGCAATACACTCAAACTCAAATTATCATACAACAATTTAACAGAGTACAGGAATGAGATAGAGAATCTGGTGAACTGGTGCAGCAATAATAATCTCTCCCTCAATGTCAACAAAACGAAGGAGATTGACATCGACTTCAGGAAGCGTAAAGGAGAACATGCCCCTGTCTATATCAATGGGGACGAAGTAGAAAGGGTCGAAAGCTTCAAGTTTTTAGGTGTCCAGATCACCAACAACCTGTCTTGGCCCCCCATGCTGACGCTATCGTTAAGAAAGCCCACCAACGCCTCTACTTTCTCAGAAGACTGAGGAAATTTGGCATGTCCATTATGACTCTTACCAACGTTTACAGATGCACCATAGAAAGCATTCTTTCTGGATGTATCACAGCTTGGTATGGCTCCTGCTCTGCCCAAGATTGCAAGGAACTACAAAAGGTTGTGAATGTAGCCCAATCCATCACGCAAACCAGCCTCCCATCCATTGACTCTGTCTACGCTTCCCCCTGCCTCGGCAAAACAGCCAGCATAATTAAGGACCTCACGCACCCTGGACATTCTCTCTTCCACCTTCTTCCTCCGGGAAAAAAATACAAAAGTCTGGGGTCATGTACCAACCAACTCAAGAACAGCTTCTCCCCTGCTGCTGTCAGACTTTTGAATGGACTTGCCTTGCATTCAGTTGATCTTCCTCTACACCCTAGCTATGACTACAACACTACATTCTGCACCCTCTCGTTTCCTTCTCTATGAATGGTATGTTTTGTCTGTATAGCGCGCAAGAAACAATACTTTTCACTTTATGTTAATACATGTGACAAATCAAATTTATTGTATCTTACCAGGTTACTATAAAAGTATCAAAGACTCCACTAAAAGGGTATCAAAAGTTCTATTACACCTTCTCAAAACTTTGTTACAAAGTATAAACTTACTTCGTTATACACAAAGTACCCAAACTCTGTTCTACAAAAGGTACCAAAAATCGTGCCTTGGACCTAAATACCACCACTTAAGGGGCAAAGTGATCAGTCTCCCTCTTGGTGGTTTCTGATGTCCAATCTGAGTCCCAGCTCCAGGGCACTGCATCTTTACAATGGTTGTTCGGCAGGTTGTCGCTTTTGATGTTCCTTTATTTCCCCTTCTTATGATCAATGTCAGCAAGATCTATATGCTTCCAGTCACTCACAGGACAGGCATCGATCAATCAGTGTCTTTTTGGTCACAAATGCTCAGGAAGTCTCTCAGGAGCACGACACAAGTCTGCACACCCCGCCACAGCAACAGCTGTGTCTCGCATGAGAGTCCACCCAGTCAGCTCCTGCTCTCACTCTGTGGCTTACTTTTTTGCTGCAGATCACAATTCTTTTATAGCCAGCAGGCTTTGCAGGTGTCTTCATAGATACCCATCAGGCCACACTTAGAATGGTGGATTCTACAGAAAGGGCAACTTAACAATCTGAATTGGATGTGCCCCCCTCACCCACCCCCTGAAGGAATTGTACTGCCCTTATTGGAACTGAGACTCACTGAATACAAAACTCACCAGATTCATCTGGACCATTTAACTGGTCTCCCCTCGCATTGGTGCTGCAGTCTGCTTCCGTGCATCAAACTCAAAGGGAAGGTTACGGATCTGTGGATGCTGAACTTCACTGGGACCTAGCAACTATCAATCTGTGCCTGACTGGTGCCTTGGGCAAGATGCTAGAGGGCTATCTACCTCCTTCAACCTATTCCAGCAATATTCACCTGTCTCAGAAGAAACCTATTAAAACAAACTCCATGGGTGGAGAGCGGAAATGTATGTTTTTAGAAAAGTGGGAAAAGCACTGAGTATCAGTACTGTTGTTTATCACCAGGGGGTAGTATTGGTGTTTGAAATAAAAGCTCTCGAAAATGCACAGCAGGTCTGTCAATGTCAGAGTCATACAGTGGAGAGAAGGCCCTTCGGCCCATCGATATGTAGGATAACATCGATGTAGGCGAACATTTTGGAAGTGGAGTTTGCTCGTAGATTTGTGTTGTAGTCTCTGGAATATGTTATCGACCTGATCATGTTCTAAGACAATGCTGAAAGCATATTGTGTAAAATGTGTTGAGAAATTGTACAATGTTTGATTTCATTTCGTGCCCCTACCAAATTTTAGGCTTTTTTGTTCAAGTCTGTGAGAGCGTTTACCCTTCCTGAAATTAGAATAGTCAGAACTGCCTTTATTGCAGTAAATTCCTAACAATACGTTCTTTATCAAGTTAAGAGATGGCAGTATTGTAGACTGCTTTGCTTCTGCCTTTTCCTGTCCCTTGTGGCTGCATTGGGAATATTGAACGTGAGGGTGTTGCTGAGGTTTGGTTAATTTTCTGTTTGATTTTCAGGCGAAAGATGCTTTGGAGAACGGTGAGGTGCCTGTTGGGTGTCTGATGGTTTACCAGAATGAGATTTTGGGACAGGGGAGGAACGAAGTGAATGAAACCAAGAACGTAAGTTAACGTCTGAGGGAAAATGTGGCAGAGCTGATGGACGGGGACAGCAGTGTAACTTTAGAGATGTATGAAATTGTAAGTCACTCATGGTCCTCCTTACTGTCAAAATCAATGGGTGGACAATGGGTGACTGGTTTGATTTTGCCAATTATGTGCATCTTCCAAAGTCAAATTGCCCCACGTTCCAGGACATTTTATTTGTTGAAAAATTGAGGTGACAAGACCAGGCCAACATATTACACCATCACCAAGGCTCGTAGAGACCATGTAAGAAATTGTGGACAGCGAATGCCAAGCTCGGGTTTCCCAAATCTGGAGATTGTACGATGAAGGACAGGTTAACGTGTTTGCAGTTGTGAATTGCTCCGAAGGAACAAAACTAAGGTAGAAGCTGGTTTACCAATCCTTGTTTTCCATGCCTATCCTTTGTGGCCTATCCTTGGCATCTTGGCAAACCAGCCCTCCCATGCATTGACTCTGTTGACGCTTCCCGTTGCCTCGGAGAAGCAGCCAGCATAATCAAGGACCCCATGCACCCCAGACATTCTCTCTTCCACCTTCTTCCTTCCGGAAAAAGATACAAAAGTCAGAGGTCACGTACCAACCGACTCAAGAGCAGCTTCTTCCCTGCTGCTGTCAGACTTTTGAATGGAGTTACCTTGCATTAAGTTGATCTTTCTCTACACCCTAGCTATAACTGTAACACTACATTCTGCACCCTCTCTTTTCCTTCTCTATGAATGGTATGCTTTGTATAGCGCGCAAGAAACAATACTTTTCACTGTATACCAACATGTGACAAATCAAATCAAGTCTTCTACTTCTATCAGTTCCATCAGATTTCCAGCTTCATCTCCCTGTGTGTGCAGCCACGCATTATGTCCCTGAATAATCCATCCTTTTCCCTGGGGTTTGAAACTCTACTCGGGGTTGAGTAGGAAACCATAAGAAATAGGAACAGGAGTAGGCCATTCAACCCCTTCAGCCTACTTTGCTATTCAATAAGATCATGGCTGATCTGATATTCCTTGCATCCATTTTCCTGCCCTTTCCCCGTAACCCTTGATTCCCTTACTGATCAAAAATCTATCTATCTCAGCCTTAAATATACACAAGGACTCTGCCCCCACAGCTCTCTGTGGCAAGGAGTTTCAAAGACTCAACCTTCTGAGTGAAGAAATTCCTCCTCATCTCAGTCTAGACAAGTTCGCAGGGCCGGATGGAATCTATCCCAGGTTACTGCGGGAGGCAAGGGGAGAAATAGCTTGAGCCTTAACAGATATCTTCTTATCTTCACATCCCCTTTGACCAAGGTTCCTTGCCTATGTTGTTCCCTTGTTTAAGAAAGGAAGCAGGGATAATCCAGCAAATTATAGGCCAGTGAGCCTGACATCGGTGGTGGGGAAGCTTTTGGAGACGATACAGAGGGACAGGATATATGCACATTTGGAGGAAAATGGACAAGTTAGTGACAGGCGGCATGGTTTTGTATGGGGAAGGTCATGTCTCACCAACTTGATTGAGTATTTTGAAGAGGTGACAAAGAAAATTGATGAGGGAAGGGCTGTGGATGTAGTTTATATGGACATTAGTAAGGCGTTTGACAAGGTCCCACATGGCAGACTGGTACAAAAACTAAAATCACATGGGATTCGGGGTGGGCTGGCTGGATGGATACAGAACTGGCTTGGTTATAGAAGACAGAGTGGCAGTGGAAGGGTGTTTTTCAGAATAGAGATCTATAGCTAGTGGTGTTCTGCAGGGATCAGTGCTGGGACCTCTGTTATTTATAGTATATATAAATGATCTGGAGGAAAATGTGGTAAGTAAGTTTGCAGATGACATGAAGATTGGTGGATTTGCTGATAGTGCCGAGGATTGCCAGAGGATACAACAGGATAAATAGATTGGAGACTTGGGCCAGAAATGGCAGATGGAATTTAATCCGAACAAATGCAAAGTGATGCATTTTGGAGGATCAAATTTAGATATGAATTATACTGTAAATGGCAGAACCCTTAGGAACATTAACATACAGAGGGATCTGGGTGTGCACAGTTCCCTAAAACTGGCAACACAGGTATCCAAGGTGACTAGGAAGGCATATGATATGCTTGCCTTCATCAGCCGGGGCATTGAATACAGGAGTTGGGGCATCAAGTTGCAGGATATAAAACCTTGGGTAGGTCGAATTTGAAGTATTGCGTGCAGTTCTGGTCGCCACATTGCCAGAAGGACATGGAAGCTTTGGAGAGAGTGCAAAGAAGGTTCACCAGGATGTTGCCTGGTCTCGAGGGTGTTGGCTATGAGGAGAGGTTGAATAAACCAGGATTGTTTTCACTAGAAAGATGCAAACTGAGGGGAGACCTGATGGAGATCTACAAAATCATGAGGTATAGACAAGGTGGATAGTCAGAGGCTTTTTCAAAGGGTGGAAGTGTCAATTACAAGGGGGCACAGGTTTAAGGTGAGAGAGGGAAAGTTTAAGGGAGATGTGCGGGGGAAGTTTTTCACGCAGAGAGTGGTGGGAGCCAGAGGAGGTGGTGGAAGCAGGCACATTAGCAACATTTAAGGCATCTGGATGGGTACAGGATTAGGGAGGAAATAGAGGGATACGGACCGAGTAAGAGCAGAAGGTTTTTTTTTGTTAGGGCACCCTGATCGGCACAGGCTTGGAGGGCCGAAAGGTCTGTTCCTGTGCTGTACTTTTCTTTGTTCTTTGTTATAAATTGGTGCCCCTTTGTTCTGAGACAACGCCCTCTGGTCCCAGACTCTTCCATGAAGGGAAAAATCCTCTCAGCATTTACCCTGTCGAGCCCCTTAAGAATCGTGTATGTTTCAATGAGACCTCCTCTCATTCTTCTCAATTCTAATGAGTAGAGTCCAACCTGTTTAACCTTTCCTGATAGGACAATCCCTCCACCTCAGGGATCATCCAGTGAACCTTCTCTGAACATTTTCCAATGAAACCATCTGGCTCCAGCTCAGGAAACAGCTGACTGGGGGATGGAGCCAATGGCAAAGCAAGTACTTTCTACTGAGAAGAACAGTTTTGGACTTCCTGATAGTCCACTGAAGGTGACTCTGGTAATGATTTTAGATAGTTTGATATGACAGAAATAGTTGTGGGATTTGGGAAGAGAACGAGCTGGAATGTCACCAGCATATATTGAAAGGTGATCCCACATCTCCTGATGTCATAGAAGAACAGCATGCTAGTCTGGAAAGCCATCTTTATTTCAGAGCACAAAGAACAGTACAGCATAGGAACAGGCCCTTCAGCCCTCCAAGCCTGCGCCAATCACATTGTCCTATCTAGACTAACTGCCTGTATTCCTCTGTTCCCCGTCTGTTCATATGTCTCTCCAGATAAGTCTTAAATATCGCTAACGTGTCTGCCTCAACCACCTCACTTGGCAGTGAGATTTCATCCTTACAATCTACAGATTTTAGAATCCCAGGCCTGGTTGAATACTATCCCTCGACTAACTCTGTCTCTACAAACCTTGAAGACGTGTCATTGGCTGGCCTTGTCACCTAGCTTTCCCAACAAAGAGAAAACCTGGTCTTACCCTAATTCTCCTTTTTGAGACTTCAAAACTGCAGACTACTTTAATCTTTCCTTCTGTGCAGCAATAAACTCTGGCATCCATATGTGCATTAAGCAAAATGGGTGGCCATTCTGCATCACATTTAGATGCTGCATCACTTCCAAAATGTTACTGATAACATCAACAAACTCAAACTCGAGCTGGATAGATTTTATATGTAGCGAAGTATGGCTATGTTCATAACAGACTGATTAAAGTTGCCTTTACTGGTTCCATAACCTCTTGTATTCCAAGCTCAACTGCTTATTTTGTTTTAATCATTCAATGGATATTGGCTTCACTGGCTAGGCCAGCCCTAGTTGCCCATCCCCAATTGCCCTTGAGAAGCTGATGGATGCCTTTTTGAATCATTCAAGTCCCTGAGGTATAGCTACACCCACAGTACTATCAGGAGGGAGTTCCAAGATTTTGACCCAGCAACAGTGAAGGAACGGCTGATATATTTCCAAGTCAAGGTGATGAATGGCTTGGAGGGGGTCGTCCACGTGATGGTGTTCCCATCTGTCTGCTGCCCTTATCTTTCTAGATTGCATTAGTCGTAAGTTTGGAAGGTGTAGCCTGAGGAGCCTTGGTGAGTTCCAGCATCTTGTAGCTGGGACACTGCTGCTATTACGTTGGTGCTGGAGGGAGTGAATGTTTGAGGACAATATTATATTCTGGGATTTCGCTCTGTCCATACAGGCTACCCGTCACGCAGAGATGGTCGCCATTGACCAAGTGTTGGAGTGGTGTCGCCAGAATGACAGGGACCGGGCGGAGGTGTTTGGACACACAGTGTTGTATGTCACAGTGGAGCCATGCATCATGTGTGCTGCTGCCTTGCGGCTACTGAGTATCCTTTAGCGATTGCATCATAGAATGACAGGAGACCTAACTCAGGGCTGAATAACTTTTTATGTAAAGAGGGAATTTATATTTAAATTCATCTCTTTCTCCCCCCACTGGCCCCATGGTTCTGCACAGACAAAGGTGAGCATGATTTCTGAAAATTGTGCAAACTATGGATCTTTTGGTAAATGTTTGCAGTTTAGAAGCAATCTTTCACTGAAAATCACAGGCAAGGGAAAAAGAACCCAGTTCTCATTGTGTTTAAATTCCTGCATAACCTCACCCCCTCCCCATCCTTGTCATCTCATCTAACTCTACGATTCCCCAAAATATTGGCACCTCTCCAATTCTGGCCTTTTGCGACTGGCCATCAGCTACCAAGGCCTCAAGCTCTGGAAGTCCCTTTAAACCTTTCGCCTGACCTTCCTCCAAGACTCTGTTTACAAACTGACCCCTTGCCCTCTTACTTCCAGATGTGGCTGGGAGTCAAATTTTGTTTCTGTGAAACACATGGAGAAGAAGTTTTACGACATTAAAGGTGATACATAAATGCAAGTTGTTATTGACAAAATGCTAAGCTGATATATATAAAAGTCTAATTTCATTATTTGTATAACTATTTACAGATAAAAATGATCAAGCAGTTCTTCAGTCCCTTAACCCGGTTTAAATGCATACCCATGTAAGAGTCTCCACGTCTACCCCCATCAGTGCCTGGCTTTAGTGGGGGGTTACTTTGCAAGAGGCTTGATTAATTTTTGCCTGTATATTTTTGGCAGACTCAGAAAGGGTCACTGCTGTGATGACTTCCTGGAGCCAAAGTGAGCAATGGGGGCTTTGCAGCAAAAAGAAAATTGTCGATTTTTACCCAAGTATACACATGCAAATCCGCACATTTTTGTCCAGAAAAACCTTGCAGCACATGAGATTTCATTATGGGGTTGTTAATTATTCTAATGCAGTGTCACTTTCCGGTGCTGTTTCGACGTGAATGGGTTATTTATAGAGATAAATTACAGTATAGTGTCGGCACTCAGTTGAACTGCACATCATGGTAACCACTTGGGAGAGTGATTAAGTGGGACGCAGCGCTCCTCATCCGTAACGGTGTCGAGCAGTAATTATACATGTTTCTGTGCAGTGAGCGCCACTTCTGTCAGTGGACCAAATGGACGGGGCCACAGCTGTTGAGGGTAGCATTATAAATAAAATGGGGACAATCATACAGAGAGTGCTGTGTCAGAATTATGGCCTCTGGCTTAGTTGCTTCATAATTCTTCAGTTAGTTAAATTTTATTGGTTTTCCATTCTCCCAAGTTGAACGAACGGTGTACTGAGCTCTCAAAACCGCATCGCGCGGTGGTCCAATTGCTCATATTTCTTGCTTTATGGTGCTGGTTGGTGGGGGGACATTGGGCCGGGCACCAGCAGAACTCCCTGCTCCTCTAATCATACAAGCCTGAACCTCGCGCCTCCATAGGACAGTGCCGTTCCCAGCCCCTCCGCAAACAATGCAACACCCTTGCGGGGTGCGGCACTGTCCTGGTAGAGATTGCGAACTCTGACCCAGGGATGGAAGCCCTACCACAAAAGCCAAGTGGTCATTCAGAATCCTCAGCTATATTGGCTCCCCCGGGGAACATGATGACTTGCATTCCATGAAATGCACTGCACATCTGATCTGCTGCCTCTTGGTCCTTGGCCCTGTAGAGGATGAGAAGGATGGACAGTCTTGTAACTGTGCTGCCTTGAACACTTCCTGATTACGCACTGCATTGAAATCAAGAGTCATCGCACTATGTCACCGCTGTAGTTCCTTTTTTCCCACAATTCTATGAAAATCTAGCCTCCTTTAATTATTCATTCCTCCCACTTATCTTCAAGTCCAAGCTGTTATTGAAGCTCAAGCCCACCACAGTACCAAGAGAATTTTCAATTCAGTTAATTAAATCGGGAATAAAATTCTTGTCTCCGTAATGGTGACCATAAAACTGCCGGCTTGTTGTTTAAACATCCATCTGGTTCGCTAATATTCTGTAGGGAAGGGAATCAGCCATCATTACCTAGTCTGGCTCCGTGTGACTCCAGACCCACAGCAATGTGGTTAACCCAGCAAGCCACACAGTTGTCTTCAAGAAAGCGGTTCATTACTATCCTCCCAAGGGCAATTAGGAATGGGCAATAAACGCTGGCTTAACAGCAGTGAGAGTGGGAGATGATCTCATTGAAACATATGAAATTCTTTAAGGACTGACAGAGTAGATACTGGGATGCTGTTTCCCCGGCCGGTGAATCTGGAACCGGGCTCACAGTCTCCGAGTGGGAGATGTCATCCATTTGGAGCTGAGGTGAGAGATTTCTTATTTTTTCTTTGTTTTTGCCACTGGACGGCACGGTGGTACAGTAGTTAGCACTACTGCTTCACAGTGCCAGGGACCAGGGTTCGATTCCTGGCTTGGGTCACTGTCTGTGTGGAGTTTGCACATTCTCCCTGTGTCTGCGTGGGTTTCCTCCGAGTGCTCCGTTTTCCACCCACAGTCCAAAGATGTTAGGTTGATTGGCCATGCAAAATTGACTCTAGTTTTGGGGGGATGAGCAGGATAAGTATGTGAGGTTACAGGGATGGAGTGGGATTGTTGTTTGTTTGGGCTAGATGGGCCAAATGGCCTCTTTCTGTACTGTAGGGGTTCTATAATTCTACACTGTGGATCTTTGGAATTCTCTACCTCAGAGAGCTGGACCCTCACTTGCTGACCATATTCTGGACAGAGTCTGATGGATTTTTGGATACTGAGCAAATTGGGGATAGTGCGGGAAGTTGGAAGCTAGATTGGTAGTTTTTTTTATTCATTCATAGGACTTGGATGTCGCTGGCTGGCCAGCATTTATCGCCTGTCCCTAGTTGCCCTTGGTTAGACTATTACAGAGGGCAGTAGAGAGCCAAACACATTGCTGTGGAGTTGCATGTAGGCCAGACCAAGTAAGGACGGCAGATTTCCTTCCCTAAAGGGCGTTGGTGAACCAGATGGGTTTTTCTGACAATCGACAATGGTTTCATGGTCATCAGTAGATTCTTAATTCCAGATTTTATTTTATTGAATTCAAATTCCACCATCTGCCATGGCGGGATTTGAACCCAGGTCCCCAGAATTAGTTGAGTTCCTGGATTAATAATCCAGCGATAATACCACTAGGCCATCGCCCTCCCTAGACAGCTTCGTAGCCTGTGAAGTACTTCTGAAGTTGTCATCTGAGCCTTGACTCTTCCTCAGGTCTGTCAACAAAAGCATATTAGAAAAGGTCTGTCCTTTTCAACTTATAATTACAGTGCTGGCTTGAATAGAGTAGACAAAGACAAATTGTTTCCCGTGGTGGAAGGAATGGTAACCAGAGGACAAAGATTCAAGGTAATTAGGAAAAGAAACAGTGATGACAGGGTTAACTCTTGTAACACAGTGAGTTACTGCGATTTGGAATGCACTGCTTGAATGTGGGTGAAGGTCGCAATAGTGACATTTAAAAGAGGATATTTGGGGGAGGTGGTGGTTTGGTGGGGGGGGGGGGGGGGCGAGGGAACGAATTGGATAAGTCGACCAGAGGGTCAGCATAGGTGCAATGGATCGAATGGCCTCCTCCATTGCTGTATCATTCTGTAACTCTAGTTTAAAACAGCCCCTCAGTGTCTCCCTCCCCCACCAACAGGAAAAATACCAGAAGGGGGCGGGAGATGAGTTTGTTCGGGGGTGGGGGGGAGCCGGGACACCATCTCAATTCTTTGTTTTTCCTTTTCTCTTCCTTCTCACCCGCGTTTTGTTTTTCACGGAAAGAAAACGTATTTTTCCGCTTAACCGTGTGGCAGACATCTCACTGGTTGTGTACGGCTGTCAGAATGAGCGGTTTGGAGGTTGTGGCTCAGTGTTGAACATTCCCACAGATGATTTGCAGAACTCTGGGGCACCGTTCCAGGTAACCCCCTTTGCAGAAACCCAGAAATAACGTCCCTTAAATCTTTTCCCGAGTTCAACCAGAGGCCTTTTTGTCCCGCTGCGCTGCATGTCCACAATGCTATTGGTGATATCTAAGAAATGTTCAATCTATACCACACGCACGCACAAAGCAAAGAAAACCTATCTACCTGCAGAGATAGGGGCTTCCATGGATGCTACTAGTGTTAAGACTGAGGCCAATACTGAAGCGTTACTTGGGGACTAACACAAGCCCACAACTTCAGCATATGTCTGGCCAGTGAGCTGAATTCAAGCCACTCTTCTGTGGAGCTGCAAAGGGTTTTAAATTGGGCTGCGTAGACCTACCTCGTATTCCCTGAGTGCAGAAGATTAAAGGGTGATCGGATTGAGATGTTTTGAGATCATAAAGATTTGATGGGGTAAATATAGAGAAACTGTTCCCTGTGGTGGGGAGAGGCCAGAATAAGGGGCCAAAACTTTTACATTAGGGACAGCCCATTCAAGGGTGCAAAAGCAGAGTGGAAATCTGGGCGCCTCCCCCCCAAAAAAAGCAATGAAGGCTGGGGCTCAATTGAGAATTTCAAAATAAGTAAACAAATTTTACTAGGCAACGGTTTTAAGGGTTACGGAACCAAAAGTTGAAGGAAAGTTTATTTATTAGTTGCAAGTAAGGCTTACATTAACACTGCAATGAAGTTACTGTGAAATTCTCCTAGTCGCCACAGTCCGGCGCCTGTTCGGGTCAACGCACCTAACCAGCACGTCTTTCAAAATGTGGGAGGAAACCGGAGCACCCGGAGGAAACCCACGCAGACACGGGGAGAACGTGCAAACTCCACACAGACAGTGACCCAAGCCTGGGAATTGAACCTGTGTCCCTGGCGCTGTGAGGCAGCAGTGCTAACCACTGTGCCACCGTGCCGCCCCAGGCTGATGGATGGAGTTAACATGCAGATTGGCCATAGGCTCAAGAGGCTGAATGGCCTCCTCCTGTTCCCTTGTTCCTGTAATTCAATGTGCACAGGCAAATGGTATTTGTGAGTGAGCGCTTAACTCCCTTTCGATTGATGGCACCTTTTGTTTTAAATCTATAGCCCCCGATGCTCAATGAAGCATGGAGGATAATAGAGTTTCATGGAAGCTTTCTCAAACCTAAAATGAAATTGTAAGGTTTTATGTACACTTTCTACTTTAAAGTTTTTAAAGTTTATTTATTCGTGTCACAAATAGGCTTACGTTAACACTGCAATGAGGTTATTGTGAAAATCCCCTAGTCGCCACACTCCGGCGCCTCTTTGGGTACACTGAGGGAGAATTTAGAACATAGAACAGTACAGCACAGAACAGGCCCTTCGGCCCACGATGTTGTGCCGAGCTTTATCTGAAACCAAGATCAAGCTATCCCACTCCCTATCATCCTGGTGTGCTCCATGTGCCTATCCAATAACCGCTTAAATGTTCCTAAAGTGTCTGACTCCACTATCACTGCAGGCAGAGTCAGACACTTTAGGAACATTTAATTTAGCATGGCCAATGCACCTAACTAGCAGGTCTTTCGGACTGTGGGAAGAAACCGGAGAACCCGGAGGAAACCCAAGCAAACAAGGGGAGAATGTGCAAACTCTGCACAGACAGTGACCCAAGCCGGGAATTGAACCCAGGTCCCTGGCCCCAGGTCCCTAGCTCTGTGAGGTAACAGTGCTAACCACTGTGCCACCGTGCCACAATAGGGACTCCATAGTTGGTAAAGGAATGCCTCCCACTTCATCCATCAGCAAGCCCTTCTCCAATTACTCAGCATTGCAGTGCTCATTGCCACTGTGAGAGACATTGCTGGTATGGGAAATATAACTAAAGCAAGAGGGGCTGGAGATACACAGCAGATGCATCATCACCTGAAATAAGACAGTTTCACGTTTAGGTATGAACACTTTGTCAGAACAGAAAAGGTAAATGAGCTTCGGGACCCTATAACACCCTGTTGAATTCTCCATGGCAACACCTCAGCCATTCAGAGTTAACATGCTGACCAATCAGCATCATTTTCTCCTGTAGTATAACTTGTCACGATGGTCTGAAATTTGGTATTCTTGCATATGTCCTGAAGAGTGCAAGATCAAAAGCTTCAGCAATATGTCTCTTTTCAGCAATGTTCCAGATAAGTGATTTCCTTTCATAAGTGAAGAAGCCAACTGCTGAGCTACAGGTGAGAGGCCAGAGTGAGGAACCCTGATTGACGTTGAAAATAACTTTTAAAAAATGTTGTTCTCCGGATGTGTTGATGCTGGAGAGGCTCTATTGCTCTGTGCAGAGGGTAGTGGGAAATCTCATCAAACTGCTGTAGGCGCTCTGCTGATAACAATCCACGTGCCGGTGACGTTGGAAATTTCAGGACATTGATCTGATAATACCTGAGTCAGACTTGTGTGAGATTTGGAGAGTGACGGGAAGATGGTGATGTCCTCCTGACGTTGCTGCTCTTGTCCTTCTCAGTGGTGGAGGCTGCAAGGGTAAGACGCAAAGAAACATTGCCAGATGACAGTGATGCATCCCACAGGTTCGTATGGGGGTGAGTGGATACTGAGTCCAGTGGAGAGAGCATTGGCCAGGCAAACTGCTCTTTTGTAAATGGGAAAAGGCTGGACTTGATTAAAAAACATCCCAGAGGTGGTACAGGCATCATCTCAGTCAGATAGTGACAGCACACGGTGGCACAATGATTGGCACTCAGTGCCAGCGACCGGGGTTCAATTCCAGCTTTGGGTGACTGTCTGCGTGGAGTTTGCACATTCTCCCCGTGTCTGCGTGGGTTTCCTCCGGGTGCTCCGGTTTCCTCCCACAATCCAAAGATGTGCGGGTTAGGTTGTTTGGCCATGCTCAACTGCCGCTTAGTGTTAGGGGAATTCGCAGGGTAAACACGTGGGGTTACAGGGATAGGGTCTGGCTGGGATTGTTGTTGGTGCAGGCTCGATGGGCTGACTGGCCTCCTTCTGCACTGTAGGAATTCTGTGAGATGAAAGGAGTGAAACATCCTCAAAATGGAGAAGAATTAAGAGGGGGGTTGGATTAGCAAACAGGCTGAGAAGTCCAAGGGATGATCTAATGGGCGGGGCATCAAAACCATGAAAGGATCGATGGGGGGACGTAGAGAACTTGTTTCTACTTGCGGGTGGGGTGGAGTCTAATGCTGGGGTCATCAATATAAGATGGCCACTGTGTGAAACACACTACCACGTGGAGAATAGCACAGGTGCATCCAAGGAGAAGTTAGATAAACATATGAGCGTGAAAGAAAGACAAGAACAAGCTGATATGGTGAGGTGAAGTAGATGGGAAGAGACTTTTGTGGAGCATGAATAGTAGTGTGGACGAATTGGGCTGAATGGCCTGTCTCTGTGCTGTATATTCTCTGTAAAAGGCGTGGGGTAGAGTTAATCTCCTTGTTCCCTAAATAATCACATAAAGCAGACAGAATGCACAAGGCATGACCATTTTCTGCTTCTGTTCAGCCTCACTGTTCTGCCAGGTTCGAATCACCTCTCCCTTTTAGACTGTAAGACCATAAGACATAGGAGCAGAATTAGGCCACTCGGCCCATCGAGTCTGGTCCGCCATTCAATCATGGCTGATATTTTTCTCATCCCCATTCTCCTGCCTTTTCCCCATAACCCCTGATCCTCTTATTAATCAAGAACCTATCTATCTCGGTCTTGAAGACACTCAATGAGCTGACCTCCACAGCCTTCTGCGGCAAA
Source organism: Mustelus asterias (assembly GCF_964213995.1). Classification (NCBI taxonomy): domain Eukaryota; kingdom Metazoa; phylum Chordata; class Chondrichthyes; order Carcharhiniformes; family Triakidae; genus Mustelus; species Mustelus asterias. Next base: position 5,813,898 of record NC_135815.1, read on the forward strand.
GAGTTCCACAGATTCACCGCTCTCTGGCTGAAGAAATTCCTCCTCATCTCCATTTCAAAGGATCGTCCCTTTAGCCTGAGGTTGTGCCCTCTGGTTCCAGTGTTTCCTACCAGTGGAAACATCCTCCCCATGTCCATTTTTGCCCAGGAACAAAAATAAAGGGGAGCATCTCATTTAAACCGTTGGTCAGTGTTAGAAAAGGAAAGTTGCGTCCAGAATGGTAGTTTAGCTCTAGGTGCCTCTGGGCCGCTTTAATGATGTTACTGGCGGAAGGAGCCCATGTGTGGCCCCAGAGAGATTCTGCTCATATTATTATTGCCCTTGTTTCCAGCTCTTTTTGGATATGCTCCAGGAGGTTTCATCACCAGAGCATTCATCTCTACCTGCCCCCTACAGTCAGATAGCTTTTTATTTCCCCATCTTTCAATAATTGAAACAAAATTTAAGCACTCAAGGAGACCATTCAGCCCATCGTGCCTATAAAAGAGCTATCCAGCGTAATCCCACCTTCCAGCACTTGGTTTATCCAAGTATTTTTTTTAATGAGATTAGGGTTTCTGCCTTTACCACCCTTTTAAGGCAACAAGTCCCGGACCCTCACAACCCTCTGGGTGAAGAAATTATTCAACTTCCCTATAATCCTCCTGTCAAGCATCTTAATTCTCTAATCCACCCCTCCAGGTTAACGCTAACAGAAGTAGGCCCTTCCTTCCCACTCCCTTTAAGATCCTCATAATTTTATACTCATCCATCAACTACCTCAGGCTAAAGGGACGATCCTTTAAAACAAGAGATGAGGAGGAATTTCTTCAGCCAGAGAGTGGTGAATCTGTGGAACTCTTTGCCACAGAAGGCTGTGGAGGCTGGGTCATCAAGTGTCTTTAAGACAGAGATAGATAGGTTCTTGATTGATGAGGGGATCAGGGGTTATGGGGAAAAGGCAGAAGAATGCGGATGAGAAAAAAATCAGCCATGATGCAACGGTGGACTAGACTCGATGGGCCGAGTGGCCTAATTCTGCTCCTATGTCTTTTGGTCGTATCCCCTCAGTCTCCTTTGTTCTGTCCAATCTTTCCTCAGTATAAAATTCTCCATTCTTCCACAAGTAAAATCATGCTTCAGTGAATTTTTGCTGCGCTTGCTTGCAGCAATGTCCAGGAGATTAATCAGTAATTCCTGGAAAGTTCAGGCAACCCTGTAGGATTGGGTAGATGTCCCCTGAGTGGACAGAATCAACCATCCACAGGAGAAAGAAATCTACAGATAGCTGAAGTTGCACATGTGTCCAACTGGAGTAAAATCATAGAATGGTTGTATCACAGAAGGAGGCCATTCAGCCCTCCAAGTTTAGCATTAAAAAAAACCCTCGGGTCACCTTTGGTTCTTGTGCCAATCGCCTTACACTGGTGTCTGTCGGTTGATGATCCTTCTGCCAATGGGAATGATCTCTCTCTCTCTCTGTACTCTGTCCCGACCCCTCATGATTTTGAACACCTCTATCAAATTACACCTCCAGCTTCTCTAAGGAGAGCCATCCCAATTTTCTTCAATCTATCCACATAACTGAAGTCTCTAATTTCTGGAACTATTCTTCCCTCTGAATCCTTTCTCAAACCTTCAAGTGCAGTGCCCAGAACTGGACACAGTACTGCAGTTGAGGCTGTACCACCATGCCGGGGTGGCACAGTGGTTAGCACTGCTGCCTCACAGCGTTCGATTCCCGGCTTGGGTCACTGTCTGTGTGGAGTTTGCACGTTCTCCCCGTGTCTGCGTGGCTTTCCTCCGGGTGCTCCGGTTTCCTCCCACAGTCTGAAAGACATCTTGGTTAGGTGCATTGGCCATGCTAAATTCTCCCTCAGTGTACCCGAACAGGCGCCGGAGTGTGACAACGAGGGGATTTTCACAATAACTTCATTGCAGTGTTAATGTGAGCCTACTTGTGGCTAATAAATAACCATAATATAAAGAATGGCTTTTCTAAGGCAAAAAAGTTTTTAAAAAGCCTAAAAAGGAAAAACAAAATGTGCAGAATAAAAATCCGCTCAGCATCAGTGATTTGCTAAAGAGTAGCTCCCCACAGACCGCAGAGTTAGCCATTGTGGCTCTACCACTGGATGGTTTCTCAGTAGATGATCCACTGCTTCCTATACTATCCTGTGTCTCATTGCCAGCCTGTCACTGCTCATGGCCTTGGAAGTCCCCTCTCCCTAGGTTGGCTCAATTCCAGGTTTGTCCTTGACTGTGCACTGATTTCATTAATCTTCGGTTGGCAACTTTGGCAGCCCCTGGGAAAGATTGTTTCCTGCATTTTGTGCTGTCTTCTGTATCACATGGAGACAGAAGTGATGCGTCCAGTGCTTCTGCATACTTCATTTAAAATACATTTTTAAAACAATGTGAAGTTTGTACATGTGCAAGTGAAGAATGCTGAAGTAATATTTTTTTTACAACAGGTAAAGATTGCATTAGCATTGTTGGCTTACGTGTAGAGATCTCCCATCTCCACACTTCTTCACTGTGGGTTAATATCTCTCTGGCCCCTCTGTATTGTGGCATTGCCAATGCACTCACAAAAAATTCCTTCATTTGTTATAACTATCAACATCGTGCTGGGAAGATGGAGCAGGGGAATCTTCAGAAAGGACTTTTTTTAACCAGTACTTTGTGTCAAATTTGGCTTATATGATAGCACTTGCCTTTGGGGGCTTTGATTGCATGTCCGACCTGGTAAAGGGCCCAAAACTGAAACAACATTGGGCAGTTCATCTGCTAATCGAGTCTTTGGGCTATCTTAATTTTTACTAATGAAATGAAAAGTTTAACAAAACTTCAAGCCATATCAATCTATCCGACTGAACCTTTATAAGAAATAGGAGCAGGAGTAGGCCATCCAACCCCCTGAATAGTAACAGAAAGAGCTAGAAAAACTCAGCAGTTCTGGCAGCATCTGTGGAGAGAGAGTGAGTTCACCTTTCAAGTCTGTGTGACTCTTTAGGGCTAAAGGGAGGAAGACGTGATGGATTAAGAGAGGGTGGAGAAAAATAGAAGGTCAGGGATTGGTGGGGGCTCAGAGATGCCATGGCCACAAGACAAAGGGATTGTTAATGGTACTGTTAAAGACTAAGGAAGGTGCTAATAGTGGCATAAAGGTAAGATAGCAGAATGTGTTAATAGCAGAACAAGGGTCAGTGTTCTGTGACAGCAAAACTTAAGAACAAGTGACACTTGGGGGAGGTAGTGTTGGGACACCAAAATATTGGATTAAAAAAGGTCAAGATGGAGGAGGAAGTTGATAGTCTGAAGTTGTTGAGCTCAATGTAAAGTCCAGAAGGCTGTAATGTGCTGAATGAAGGGAAGGTGAGGTGTTGTTCTTCCACTTTTAGTTGTGCTTCACACAAAAACTTCCAGTTTTTTGTTGTGCAAGCCGAGGATGGAAATGTGAGGAGTGTGGCCTAATTTTGCTCCTATGTCTTATGGACAGATGGTGATCTGACAGACGGCTTAAAGATTATGAAGAGGTTTGATAGGGTCGACACAGAGAGAGTACTTGCACTTGTGGCAGGAGACAAAAACTAGGAGCTGTAAATATAAAACAGTCATGAATAAATCCAGTAGGAAATCAAGTAACAAATTATTTTCCCCAAGAGTGAGGAGAACTCACTGCCGTAGGCAATATGGAGGCAAAATACTGCTGATGCTGCAAATCTGAAATAGGATGCTGGAAAAACTCAGCAGGTCTGGCAGCATCTGTGAAGTGAAGATGCCGGCGTTGGACTGAGGTAAACACAGTAAGAAGTCTCACAACACCAGGTTAAAGTCCAACAGGTTTATTTGGTAGCAAAAGCCACCAACTAAACCTGTTGGACTTTAACCTGGTGTTGTGAGACTTCTTACTGTGCTTACCCCAGTCCAACTCCGGCATCTCCACATCATGACATTTCACCCCAGCAGCCTCTGCATTCACAGATGCTGTAAGAAGTCTCACAACACCAGGTTAAAGTCCAACAGGTTTATTTGGTGGCTTTTGCTACCAAATAAACCTGTTGGACTTTAACCTGGTGTTGTGAGACTTCTTACTGTGTTTACCCCAGTCCAACGCCGGCATCTTCACTTCACAGATGCTGCCAGACCTGCTGAGTGTTTCCAGCATTCTATTTCAGATTTGCAGCATCAGCAGTATTTTGCCTCCATATTGCCTACGGCAGTGAGTTCTCCTCACTCTTGGGGAAAATAATTTGTTACTTGATTTCCTACTGGATTTATTCATGACTGTTTTATATTTACAGCTCCTAGTTTTTGTCTCCTGCCACAAGTGCAAGTACTCTCTCCGTGTCGACCCTATCAAACCTCTTCATAATCTTTAAGCCGTCTGTCAGATCACCATCTGTCCATAAGACATAGGAGCAAAATTAGGCCACTCGGCCCATTGAGTCTGCTCCGCCATTCAATCATGGCTGATATTTTTCTCATCCCCATTCTCCTGCCTTTTCCCCATAACCCCTGATCCCTTTACTAATCAAGAACCTATCTATCTCTGTCTTAAAGACACTCAATGACCTGGCCTCCACAGCCTTCTGCGGCAAAGAGTTTTCTCTGACATTTCATTCCTGGAGAAAAGAGCCTCATCTGAACAATCTCTTCCAACGGTTACAAACTCGCAGTTCTGCTCTCCTTACAGAATTTTATTTCATGAATATCTTCACCAGTACTTCATAATTTAATGATGTGGAGACCAGAATTCTGCACTGTACCCTTAACTGTGATCTAACCAAGGTTCGATATTCGTTGAACATAACTTCTAGGCTTTTAGATTTCTCCCTCTGGAACTAATCCCCACTGAGTTGCACTGCTACTTTTAGTGAGTGCTGTATCTATACCTCCAGATCCCTTTGCTTGTCTGTCCTATGTAGACTCCTACATTAAACGCCGACATCAAAGCACATTAATGGAATATATATTTTCTGCTTTAGACCATAACAGGCAGTTTAGCAACAAAGTTATCAAAACAGTGTGAAATCTTGAAGTTGATTGGCGTAGATCAGTTTCTTTGCATCATCAACAGAGAAGCCAGGAGTCAAAACTAAGATGCAAATGGTGTCTGCTCTGGCAGGAGGGTATAATCATAGTATAACCTGTAGACAGTTTCTATTTGAATTCAGACTTTGGAATTGATAATGGGAAAATAGCACAGAAACTCAGACAGAAAACAAGGTTTTTAATACAGAGGCCAGAACTTTGCTCCGGGCATAATAATGCTTAGACAAGATTCTCTCCGGGATCCCGTCTGCCATAATCCAGGCGCAATTTCACCGTTGGACGTGCAGGGCCTTGGACGGAAAACCCACCCTTTCCCCTATTAAAGGCATTTAAGTTAAAAGCAAAATACTGCGGATGTTGGAATCTGAAACAAAAACAGAAAATGCTGGAAAATCTCAGCAGGTCTGACAGCATCTGTGGGGAGAGAATAGAGCCGACGTTGCGAGTCTAGATGACCCTTCGTCAGAGCTCCGGCGAAGGGTCATCTAGACTCGAAACGTCGGCTCTATTCTCTCCCCACAGATGCTGTCAGACCTGCTGAGATTTTCCAGCATTTTCTGCTTTGTTGTGAAACGATGGTGGTCATGATGTGGAGATGCCGGCGTCGGACTGGGGTAGGCACAGTAAGAAGTCTCACAACGCCAGGTTGAAGTCCATCATGTTTATTTGAAATCACGAGCTTTCGGAACGCTGCTCCTTCATCAGGTGAGTGGAGAGGTAGGTTTCACAAATGCGGCATATATAGACCAAGACACAATTGCAAGATAATGGTTGGAATGCGAGTCTTATTCAGGTAATCAAGTCTTTACAGGTACAGACACGGCGAGTGGAAGAGAGGGATAATCACAGGTTAAAGAGGTGTGAATTGTCTCAAGCCGGTCAGTTAGGAGGATTTTGCAAGCCCAGGCCAAATGTTGGGGGTTACATGTAGTGTGACATGAACCCAAGGTCCCAGTTGAGGCTGTCCTCATGCGTGCAGAACTTGGCTATCAGTTTCTGCTCGGTGATTCTGCGTTGTTGTGTGTCTTGAAGGCTGCCTTGGAGAACGCTTACCCGAAGATCGGAGGCTGAATGCCCTTGACTGCTGAAGTGTTCCCCGACAGGAAGGGAACACGCCTGCCTGGTGATTGTCGCGTGGAGTCCGTTCATTCGTTGTCGTAGCGTAAGACTCGCATTCCAACCATTATCTTGCAATTGTGTCTTGGTCTATATATGCTGTGGTTGTGAAACCTAACTCTCCACTCACCTGATGAAGGAGCAGCGCTCCAAAAGCTCGTGATTCCAAATAAACCTGTTGGACTTTAACCTGGTGTTGTGAGACTACTTTTTGTTGTGAAAGGCATTTAAGTGCCTTAAGGGCCTTTTCCCACCCCGCCTCAATTTGTAGGCTAATGGACGTTGGTCAGAGCAGGGTGAGAAAGGAATGAACCTTCCCCACCCCGCTCCCCCCCCCTCCCCTCCCCCATCCAAACCGGGGCCTAACCCCCGACGCAGAGATCGCCCTAAACATAATCTGATTAGATTTGGCTTTCATTTTCAAAGTTGATTTCAGATTAAGTTTTGATTTTCAGCCTGATAATTGGTCTCATGATCGAAAGCACCTCTTGTAGATCTTCCGGATGCGGGTTTGGATGCTAAGGCAATGTGTTTCCGTGTCCGAGCCCCTTGTCTGATAGCAGTAGAACATCTCTCAGTAATAGAGAGAGATCTGAAGTGTGTCACTGTTATAGTATCCTGGAACTACATGTCAGGGCATTGCCAAGTGAGAGATTTCCTCTCCAACTCCCATTATCTTTTAATCGAGTAAGTCCACTTTATGGAACAAATGTGTGGGCCTGGCTCCAGTAACAGAGTACTGCGATATCAGAGTGTGTGTGCAAGGACATTTATCCCATCTGTACAGAACAGATTCGGTTATGTAACAGACTGTTGCATTAAACTCCCTCCGTGATATTTTCAGCACACCCATTTTGTCTCCGCAGACACTGAGGGAATTAACCCTTCCCAATAACTCCCACTGCTTAGGCTTAATTCCAGCCATCTCAAAGATAACACTATAATGTTGGACTTGACCTTTGGATCAGATTGGAGGCCTGTATCCAGATGTTAGCTATTTACTCTGTTGTGTGTGTGTATGTGTGCCTGTGTTTGCCTGTGTGTGTGTGTGTGTGTGTTGTAATGCCCAAAGTCACCAAATGAGGGTGACATTGCATTCCTGGAGCCACAAATGTCACGGGTACTATTTTTGTTGGTGTTTCTTTGGGGAAGAGCTGCTTCCTGCCTTGCACACTCTTGCCAGCGGCATGGAAAATCCTGTTTTCACAGAACAGTTTCTGGCAGCTGATATTGCCAGAATGGGACAGTCAGCCAGCACGAACCACCATTCACAATTGGCCAGAGGTTCAATAACAGATTCAGTGAGTTAAGCCAATTAAAGTGCTGTGGTGGTACCTGGAGGCTGCTTTCTCTCACGCTTGTGGAGTGTTGCACCTTGAGCTTTACATAATCAATTGTGTGTCTCTCTAATGCCTATGCTCCTTTATGGACTAATTACATCAATACAAATCTCTCTCGTTGCAGTGCATTGGTGGCTACAGAGCCAAGGAAGCTGTGGAACTGTTGAAGACCTTTTACAAAGCTGAAAACCCCAACGGTCCGTAACCTCCCATTGTCCCTTTGTATGATATTTATAAGTTTTATACGCACAAAAAATAATTTGCCAACTGCGCTCATTAAAAAAATGTCCGTTTTTCACAACAGCGCCCAAGTCAAAAGCACGGAAGAAGCAATAAATGTGGCCCGGATGCAGACATCACCAAAAAGAAGTCTTCAGTGCTTCACCGACTGAAAGAAAAACGCTTGAAGAAGTGTTTAAACTGACTGGACAATGGACAGAATATCACACACTGAGCTGTGGGAAGAAATTCAGGAGCAATAGCTGTGTGTCTCAGCCTGTCCCTCTCTGTGCCTCAGCCTGTCCATCTCTGTGTCTCAATGTGTCTCTCTGTGTGGTGCTACCAGTCTCCCCCTCCTCTTGTGTCCATCCACAGATAATTGGTGCCAGCATTGCAAGGTCATCTGATGTAAATAATAGGTCGTACCTGTCTGAAGCAATGCCTGCCAATCAAATTCGGGAGACTAGCAAATTGGGAACTGCAAATGTTAATCTGTACTCTACCAGTCCCTCGATTTTAATATATCATGTTTGCATATTGCATTTAAAACTTCAAATAGAATTTTTATTTTTCTTCAGAATTTATTAGGAATAATGCTAAAGTTCATCAAACTTATTTCACCAAAACTATTTTTTCAGTGAATGAAAATAAGTTTTTTCCAATTGCATGAACCTGTGTAGAAGGAACCAAGATTGGTGAGGAGGTTAGCACATGAACACTGATAACAATGGCACAACATAATGTATCTCACCTCAGCCATACAGGCAAGGAAGCTCCCAGATTCAGTCTGTGTTATATGCTGACGTGGATCATCTCCGTGGCCGTGACTGCGGGAGTTTCACGGCTGTACTTGGTCTTTAAGGCTGGGGCAGAGGGGTCAGCTCCTGAGCGCTATCCAGCAATACTGGCCTCACTTTAACCCAATGACTACCACTCCCTCAGCCCCTGACTGGACTCACCCGACTTTGGTCAGGAAAGAGTTAACTGCTTGGCTGCTTGATCCTCTTCTGGTCCTGGACCCTCTTCTCAATGGGATGTCCGGATAAGAAAGCCCCAAGCACTTCCCCTTTTAGACCACCAGTTAAAATAGCAGTCTGCCCCGATTAAATCACTGGAACCTGATCAAGACAAATAAAGAAGGGACTCATCTCAGGAGGATATATTGGCCTTGGAGGGTTTGCAGTACTGATTCAACAGAATGATACGAAGGTTTAATTATGACGGTGGGTTGCATAAATTATGCTTGTATTTCCTTGAGCATAGAAGATTATGGGGTGATCAAATTGAGGGATGTAAGATGGTTAATGGAGTGCCAGGACAGATAGAGGGATGGTCGTGAGGGGCGTCCAGAACAAAGTGACTCAAATTAGAGGTCATTGTGGAGCGATTTCAGGGAACAATGTTTAAAGGGCAGTGGAAATTTAGAATACTCTTCCCCCCCCCCAAAAAAGCTGTGGATGCAGGGGGGAATCAGTTGAAAGTTCCCTTCACTATGATCAGTACGTTTTGATTAGGAAAGGATTATGGAATCTGAAATGGGATTAAGATAACAGAGCAGTTCAAGATCAGTCACGATTAATCGAGGGGTTGAATGGCTCCCTGTCCCTGCTGATTCCTGGCATGTGTCTTATCGACTTGTTGGAAAGAGTGGATTAAAACTGAACATCTCTGGATGGGAATGGGACATTGGTGAACATATCTCCTGTTTAATATTAACTATCCACCTGCTCATTGGGTGGCACGGTAGCACAGTGGTTAGCACTGCAGCCTCACAGCGCCAGGCACCCGGGTTTGATTCCCGGTTGGGTCACTGTCTGTGTGGAGTCTGCACGTTCTACCCGTGTCTGCATGGGTTTCCTCCAGGTGCTTCGGTTTCCTCCCACAATCCGAAAGACGTGCTGGTTAGCTGCATTGGCCATGCTAAATTCTCCCTCAGTGTACCCGAACAGGTGCCAGAGTGTGGGCGACTGGAGGATTTTCACAGTAACTTCATTGCAGTGTTAGTGTAAGCCTACTTGTAACAATAATAAATAACCTCAAAGTTTCTGCTAGCTTTCAAAGCTCTCTTGAAGAGTGTGAATAACTGAAGGGATGGGAAATATAGGGAGATAGGGAAGCATTGAACACAGAGTGCAGCCTCGGTACCGGCAAAGAAAAAAGAAGTTTAAGATCAATGTTGCACTGCAGTAAGACCATTTGATTATCTGATTCCATTACTAACTGTAGCCAATTAGAAAGGAGATCAAATCTTGAAGGAATCAAGGTTCAAAAACACCACAGGTAAAGACTACAAATTGAAAATCTGAATACTGGAATTTTACAAGGAAAACTGAGGATGACGATACCCAATGGATGCATTAGCATCTGAAAACAATTATAACTTACAGTTAGATAAGTTAGTAAGAGGTCCAAAAGTGATTTACATAATGAGAAGTCATAACTATCAGGAGAGGCTGAAGATTCTGGAGCTGTCCTCCAACAGAGAGACGGCTGTGGGTGATCTGATAGAGGTCTTTCCGATTGTAACAGGCCTTGTGAGGGCAGGCACTTCTGCTAATGGAAACAAGCACCAGGGATCATAATTCTAAGATAGTAATAATTCCAACGGGGAATTCAGAAGAATCTTCTTTACCCAGAGAGCGGTGAGAATGTGGAACTCGCCACCGCAGGTAAACTCAAAGAGCAGAGAGATGAGTGCAGGAGGCAGAAAGGAATAGAAGGGTATGCCGAGATGAAGAGGAGATGCTTTTGGAGCTTAAAGGTTGGTGTGAACCTTTAGGATTGAATGGCCTGTTTCCGTGTTGTAACGTGGAGAGCAGCTGATCTGAGCGATGTTAACAGTTGAGTAAAGGAGGATCCATGGTTAGTTCCTCAGCAATATGCAACCTTACCTGAATGAAGACCAAAAGGAAGACAAGGTTAAAAGAAGCAAGTGTTTATTTCATGAGAACGTTGCTTGTTATGTGCTGGGAATATGACTCACTGACATATTTGACTTGGTGTAAAAATAGGAATTCAAGGTTATTTCAACAAAGGGACTTTAATCTGTGAGTTGGATACAATACCTGTCTAGACTCAAACTGTCAGATTATACTGTTAATTCTCCTCATAAATACCACTGTTAGTGAAAAGTAACAATTTTAACAGTGGGATGCAAGTATGATATTGCACATCTACAAGCAGAGACTGCAGCTTGATAATTGCATTGAGGAAAAACTTTGTAGGGCTTCAGGTAAAAGGCAGGGGAGTGAGACAAATCAGATTGCTCTTTCAAAGGGTCAGCACAGGATGGGCTGAATGGCCTCCTTTTATGTTGCAAAATTCTAGGTTCAGTTTAGTTTTTAGGCTTATTTGACTGGCACACATTGGTAGCCATATGTCCCATCCGCACAATGCACAGCAGCAACTTGCTGAGACATCTTTGACAGCACCTTCCAAACCTGCAACCTCTACCACCTAGAAGGACAAGAGGCAGCAAATGCACGGGAATGCCATCACTTGGACGCTCCCCTCCAAGTCACTCACCATCCAGACTTGGAAATATATCGCCATTCCTTCACTGTATCTGAATCTAGAATAGAGGGGCGGCATGGTAGCACAGTGGTTAGCACTGCTGCTTCACAGCTCCAGGGACCTGGGTTCGATTCCCGGCTTGGGTCACTGTGTGGAGTTTGCACATTCTCCTCATGTCTGCGTGGGTTTCCTCCGGGTGCTCCGGTTTCCTCCCACAGTCCAAAGATGTGCGGGTTAGGTTGATTGGCCAGGTTAAAAAAAATTGCCCCTTAGAGTCCTGAGATGCGTAGGTTTGAGGGATTAGCAGGTAAGTATGTGGGGGTAGGGCCTGGGTGGGATTGTGGTCGGTGCAGACTCGATGGGCCGAATGGCCTCCTTCTGCACTGTAGGGTTTCTATGAGAGAGGGGCAGGGGTGGGGTCTGTTCTTCTTGCAGAGAAGAAGGCTAATAGGAGATTTAATAGAGATGTTCAAAATCATGAGAAAACTAGAATTCCTGCTCATAAAAGGATTGAGTACAAGAGGTCACAGATTTTGATTTGCAAAAGAACCAAATGCAGTGTGGTGGAGGCAGGTTCAATCGAGCCATTCAAGAGGGCATTAGATGATTATTTGAATAGAAACAATGTGCAGGAGAAAAGTCAGGGGAATGACACTAAGCCATGATGCTCATTTGGAGAGCTGGTGCAGATACGATGGACCAAATGGCCTCCTTCTGTGCTAATGTTTCTGAGAATCAAAACCGTGGAATTGCCGAGCAGTACTCTGGGGTATTCCTGTGCAGTCATGATGTGGAGATGCCAGTGTTGAACTGGGGTGAACACAGTAAGAAGTCTCACAACACCAGGTTAAAGTCCAACAGGTCTATTTGGTAGCAAATACCATCTAGGTTTGCTACCAAATAAACCTGTTGGACTTTAACCTGGTGTTGTGAGACTTCTTACTGTATTCCTGTGCCACATGGGCTGCAGAAGTTCAAGAATCCAGCTCATCTTCTCATTAGCAATTGGAGGATGGGGAACAAATGCTGTCCTCACCAGCAACACTCATCCCAGGAATGAATACAATTTTTTAAAAAAGATTTAAACTACTCGATGCAAAGCAGCAACCAGCACTCCAGCTAAAGTGCAGACTCCTATTTTGTAGACTGGCCTGCGTTATCTTTTCTGGTTTCAGTAGTTGCATCTTGAATCCATGGTCAGATACTAATTGTCAATCGTGGAAGAGCAGTGAGTGAGACTGTTGTGTGTAGGTCTGAGCATCACCTGAGGATGATGAGGCTACAACAAATTGTATTAAAGATTGCTTCTCAGCCTTTTGGCTAAGATCAAATTCAGGATCAAGCATGAGATTTTTTAAATTATTCGTGGGGACATGGGCGTCGCTGGCTGGCCAGCATTTATTGCCCATCCCTAGTTGCCAGAGGGCAGTTGAGAGTTAACCACGTTGCTGTGGCTCTGGAGTCACATGTAGGCCAGACTGGGTAAGGACAGCAAATTTCCTTCCCTAAAGGACATTCGTGAACCAGATGGATTTTTTCAACAATCAACAGTGGTTTCACGGTCATCAGTAGATTCTTAATTCCAGATTTTTTTAATCAAATTCAAATTCCACCATCTGCCATGGTGGGATTTGAACCCAGGTCTCCAGAGCATTAGCTGAGTTTCTGGATTAATAGTCTAGCGATAATACCGCTAGGCCATTGCCTCCCCCCAAGGGTGTAGTGCCTGTTCTTGTCTGTTTGGATTTAGTATGTTTCTCATGTGGGAACCATGAATTGGATTCAATTTGAATTGGTTTTTGGAGTAAGCAAGGAGATGGATTCGGGGCTTGCCCTGTCCACTCTGAACATTGACTCTGTAACTCTGAAAACATCTTTCATGCATGTGACATGATTGTGGCTCTATTTTGATGTGTAAGTTATTTCTTACTCAAATGTTGTTAATAAGCATGTGCTGAACTATATAGGTGTGTGGCTGACTGGTGGAAAAATATAGTATTCTTGCTTCTAACTACGCATTCCATGTTTAAATTATTGGATACATGGAAATATCATTGCAGGCAAATATCTGTATCCAGTAAGATAAAAGGGCTGAAATTAAAATGCTGCAATCCATATCATCTAAAAAAGCCATTTCATGATTTTCACAATAAGTTATTGCAGTGTTAATGTAAGCCTACTTATGATTAATAAATAAACTTTTAAAAAAAACTTTTAAACTTTATTTCATGGGAATTTGAAGAGAAAGGGGTAGGAAAATGGCAAAATGATGGGACAACTCCACGCAAGCTAGCATTGACACTGAGAAAGTGAGCTGAATGTTCACCCCCCTCTACTGCAACCTCAGAGGGCAGGGTGGAGTTCCTAGGATCTCAGCCTCTACCCATTCCCGGGGTGGATTCGGAGAACAGCGTGGATTGACTGCTGATCATCACTCCTGTCACTTGGTGAAGAAAAGAGGATTTCCTGGGTGATGGTTACTCACAGTGATGTGGTTGAAGTCAGCATCTCATTGTGTTGAAGAGGCCTCCATGTCAGTTTTTTGGTCCATAGATTGTTTATTCCTCTCTAGCGCTTGCTAGCACACTGGTGTGAAACTTTGCCCACTTTCTGTTTGCCAACTGGGGATTTATGAGGCGATCTCAAAATAGCAACCAATTGAGCAATGATAGCATCAGCAAAACAAGACGTGAGGTGAATTTGGGCCAAGCGTACTGTACTTCGCTGTGGGACGCATACAAAGCTACAATGAGGTCCTTGTTCATCACCACCCAACATCTGCTTCCTCTGCAACAATTACTTACCCAGTTCAGCAAATAGAGCATTGCTCTAGCTTATCAACTGCTCCAGAAATACGACAGATGCTGGGAATCTGAAATGAAACAGAAAATGCTGGAGAAACTCAGAGGGTCTGCAGCACCTATGGAGAGAGAGAAAAAGGGTTAATCGCCGAAATCTTGCTGTCGTTCACACGGTCCCGGTGACAGCGCACCCCCGTAGCAGGTTTCCCGGCGGTGAGGGGTACATTTGATGGGAAATCATGTTGACAACGACGGGACCATAAGATCCCGGTGCCAGCGAGCGGCAGCGCCAACCACCGACGTAGAGGGAGAAAAATCATAGAATCCTACAGTGCAGAAGGAGGCCATTTGGCCCATCGAGTCTGCGCTGACCACAATCCCACCCAAGCCCTATTCCCATAACCCCATGCATTTACCCTAGCTAGTTCCCCTGACACTAGGGACAATTTAGCATGGCCAATCCATCGAACCCACACACCTTTGGACTGGGAGGAAACTGGAGCACCCGAAGGAAACCCACACAGACACGGCGGAGAAAGTAAACTCCACACAGACAGTCACCCAAGTCGTGAATCGAACCTGAGTCCCTGGCGCTGTGAGGCAGCATTGTTAACCACTGTGCCATCGTGCCACCCAAAATCAAGAACAAAGAACAGTACAGCACAGGAACAGGCCCCTCGGCCCTCCACGCCTGCGTTGATCACGTTGTCCCATCTAGACCAACCGACTGTATCCCTCTATTACCCATCTGTTCATGTGCCTATCCAGATAAGTTTTAAATGTCACTAACATGTCTGCCTCAACCACCTCACATGGCAGTGTATTCCAGACCCCCACCACCCTCTGTGTAAAAAAACCTCCCCCGCACATCTCCACTGAACCTCTCCCCCCTTACCTTGAATCCTGCCCAATGTTTCGAGTCCACGTGACTTCTTCAGAGCTGCTCCAGAAATGTTGAGGTGATTATTGTAAATTTTCACTTGCTTCAAACCTCTTACATTTCCAACTTTTTACCACTTCAGAGGAAAGGTTATCAACCTGAAACATTAATTCTGCCTCTGTTCCCACAGACGCTGCCCTGCTGAGTACTTCATCTCCTGGTTTTATAACTATCCGTATTGAGCCAATTTAGGGATACCAATGGGTGTGAATGTGGAGGGGTGGGGGTCATCAAGCTTGTTCCTGAAAAAATACCCCGTGTTCTTGGGATTTGAGATGAACTTTCACGTTCTGTGTTCCCTCCGATTCTGTCAGAGTTTGGTTTGGTGAGCTGGTTCTCGGGTTCAGAGGAAAGAGTCGCTCTGCCCAAAAGGGTTGGGAAACCCCCTCTCAGGATGTGACAGCGACTGAATAAATAAACGACAAGTGAAAGTGGATGCAGCCTCGGATCCCATTCACAAACACGCGACACAGGACCTGTAACAGCTTAATGCTTTTAAGAGATGTAATCTCTGACAAACAAATATTCCACTGGGCACAATTTGAGTAAGATGAAGCTTTTTATTTTTCCACTGAAGCGGTTGCTTGGGATATTTGCCATGTTTGTTCTACAGAGACTCATTATCTTCCTTTGCAATACAAAACATATTTGTGTGTTGGACAAATGCATTAGGTAAAGTTACAGAACAGTGACTGTTAAAAGGGGCTCGCATTATCATGAAAGCTTACCCTTGCAAGCCACCGATCCACCCCGATTATTTTTAAATGACGATGGACTCCCTCTGAAAAATAACTAGCATTTACTTACATGTTTGAAAACAGGATTAGTTCCCATCAACTATGCAGACACATACATTTTAGAATTTATTTTCTTAATTCTTTCATGGGATGTGGTTGTCACTGGCAACACCAGCATTTGTCACTCATCCCTAGTTGCCCTCAAACTGAGTGTTTTGCCATTTCTGAGGACAATTAAGAGTCAACCACATTGCAGTGGGTGTGGATTCACACGTAGGCCAGACGGAGCAAGGATGGCAGATTTCCTTCTCTAAAGGATGTCAGTGAACCAGATGGGTTTTTACAACACTTGTGGATGGTTTAATAGTCACCATTACTGAGGCAAGCTCTCAATCCCAGTTTTCAAATTCCACCAGCTACCATGGTGGGATTTGAAACCATGCCCCCAGGAGATTAACCTGGGCTGCTGTTCTAGTGACATTACCACTGCACCACCTGACTGCTTTGCCCCATCATTACAACACAATCTGCATGGCATGGCATTGGCGCAGATGGAGCAGGAATATTTCAGGATCAACTTAGACCAGTGACACTAAAGGACTCCAGTTAGCCTCGATATTCGAAGGTTAAAAAATTCTCAAGAGTCTCGACAGGATGGATGTTGAGAAAATATTTTCCCAGGCTGGGGAATCTAAAACACGGGTCACGGTCTGAGACTAAGAGCTCAACAAATTAGGATTGAGATGTGGAGAAATTTCTTCACAAAGAGAGTTGTGAATCTTTGGAACTCGTGATCTCAGAGAGCTGTGGACGCTCCTTCATTGGGTATGTTGAAGACAGGGGTTGCTCGATTTTTGCACTCAAAGGATTAAGGGATATGGAGACAGTGCAGGAAGGTGGAGTTGAGATAGAAGATGGGCCATGCTGTTATTGAATGCTGCAAAAGGCTCGAATGGCCAGCTCCAGCTCCTGTTGATGTTCTTATGCAAAGGCAAGTGCAACTATCCAACTTCACAATCCTTATTGTTTTCTAGTGACTCACTGCAAAGTATGTGCACATTCAGATCAGATGAGGATAGGATTTGGCTGAGAGTGCAACTTAGTCTGTCATATGAGGAGAGACGAAGTTGGTTAGGATTATATTCACTGGAGTTTAGAAGAGTGAGAGGGGGTCTCATAGAAACTTATAAAATTCTAACAGGGTTGGACAGAGTAGATTCAAAAAGAACGTTCCCGATAGTGGGGGAGGTCAGAACTAGGGGTCATAGTTTGGGGATAAGGGGTAGACCTTTTAGAACTGAGATGAGGAAAGATTTCTTCACCAGAGGGTGGTGAATGTGTGGAATTCACTACCACAGAAGGTAGTTGAGACCAAAACATTGTCTGATTTCAAAAAGAAATTAGATATAGCTCTTGGGGCTAAAGGGATAAGAACAAAGAACAGTACAGCACAGGAAACAGGCCCTTCGGCCCTCCAAGCCTGTGCCGCTCCTTGGTCCAACTAGACCAATCGTTTGTATCCCTCCATTCCCAGCCTGCTCATGTGACTATCCAGGTAAGTCTTAAACGATGTCAGCGTGCCTGCCTCCACCACCCTACTTGGCAGCGCATTCCAGGCCCCCACCACCCTCTGTGTAAAAAACGTCCCTCCGATATCTGAGTTGTACTTCGCCCCTCACACCTTCAGCCCGTGACCCCTCGTGATCGTCACCTCCGACCTGGGAAAAAGCTTCCCACTGTTCACCGTTTCTATCCCCTTCATAATCTTGAACACCTCTATTAGATCTCCCCTCATTCTCCATCTTTCCAGGGAGAACAACCCCAGTTTACCCAATCTCTCCTCATAGCAACATCCTGGTAAACCTTCTCTGCACTCTCTCTAACGCCTCCACGTCCTTCTGGTAGTGCGGCGACCAGAACTGGACGCAGTACTCCAAATGTGGCCTAACCAGCGTTCTAGACAGCTGCATCATCAGACTCCAGCTTTTATACTCCATACCCCATCCTATAAAGGCAAGCATACCATATGCCTTCTTCACCACCTTCTCCACCTGTGTTGCCACCTTCAAGGATTTGTGGACTTGCACACCAGGTCCCTCTGTGTTTCTATACTCCTGATGACTCTGCCATTTATTGTATAACTCCTCCCTACATTATTTCTTCCAAAATGCATCACTTCGCATTTATCCGGATTAAACTCCGTCTGCCACCTCTCCGCCCAATTTTCCAGCCTATCTATATCCTGCTGTATTGCCCGACAATGCTCTTCGCTATCCGCAAGTCCAGCCATCTTCGTGTCATCCGCAAACTTGCTGATTACACCAGTTACACCTTCTTCCAAATCATTTATATATATCACAAATAGCAGAGGTCCCAGTACAGAGCCCTGCGGAACACCACTGGTCACAGACCTCCAGCCGGAAAAAGACCCTCCGACCACTACCCTCTGTCTCCTATGGCCAAGCCAGTTCTCCACCCATCTAGCCACTTCTCCTTGTATCCCATGAGCCTCAACCTTCTTAACCAACCTGCCATGTGGGACTTTGTCAAATGCCTTACTGAAATCCATATAGACGACATCCACAGCCCCTCCTTCATCAATCGTTTGATCAAGGGATATGGGAGGATCAACCGGATCAAGGGATATGGGAGGAAGAAGGATCAGGATATTGAATTCGATGATAAGCCATGATCTAAATGAATGGCAGAGCAGGCTCAAAGGGCCAAATGGCCTACTCTTGCTTCTAGTTTCTATGTTAACACTTAGTGTATGGATTGAGTTTTACTGAGAAAGTCATCACAGTCCAACAAACACTCGCTGTCTCGCCATAGCTGAAGATATGGTTTCTGCCATGAGCTTCCTGCCAAAATCAAAAGAATAAAACAATGGATAATATGAATAAAACTTTGGGATTGCAGCTGTTAGGTTCAGCAGACAACAATGTGCTAAATTTGAGGTATACAGTATCAAGGCGGAGTGTGGCTATAGTTGGGCCTCAGTGCCCTTGAGTTAAGAGAGGGAAAAATAGCCCTGACTTTGATCAGTGGCTGGTGGGAAGTGCACCTGTGTGGATATTGATTGCGGACAAGGTCAAATTCATCGCCGCAGTGTTCCCAGCCTCACACTTGTGTCCACCTTTCTGTTGAAATTAGCAAGTGGCAGCAATCAGACAGGGTGTGGGAACTTCTCATTAACAGATCTGCAAGAAAAGGAGCTGAGGTGAGGAGAAATTTCTTCACTCAAAGATCTTTGGAATTGTCAAGCCCCAGAGAGACGTGGATGTTCAGTCATTGAGTACATTGAAGACTGAGGTAGAGAGATGTTTGGCTACATTCAGTGATATGGGGATAGTGCAGGAATGTGGAGTTGAGGTCGGAGATCAGCCATGATCTTATTGAATGGCAGAGCAGACTCCAAGGGCCAAGTGGCTGACTCCAGCTTCTATCTCTCATGTATTATCAACCCTCGTTCAAGAATGCTCACTGATTGTGCTTTTAGCTTTGAGTCAGAAGATTGCGGGTTCAAAATCATTCCAGAGCCTTAAGTAATTATGTATGCAGACACCTAAATGTGGTGCTGAGAGCGAGTTGCCCTGGCTGAGGAGACCACCTTTTTTCTTTTCTTCCCTATTAAGAACATAAGAACTAGGAGCAGGAGTAGGCCATCTGGCCCCTCGAGCTGCTCCGCCATTCAATAAGATCATGGCTGATCTTTTCATGGACTCAGTTCCACTTACCCGCCCGTTCAATATAACCCTTAATTCCTTTGCTGTTCAAAAATTTATCTATCCTTGCCTTAAAAACATTCAATGAGGTAGCCTCAACTGCTTCACTGGGCAGGGAATTCCACAGATTCACAACCCTTTGGATGAAGAATTTCCTCCTCAACTCAGTCCTAAATCTGTTCCCTCTTATTTTGAGGCCATGCCCCCTAGTTCTAGTTTCACCCACCAGTGGAAACAACCTCCCTGCTTCTACCTTATCTATTCCCTTCATAATCTTATATGTTTCTATAAGAACCCCCCTCATTCTTCTGAATTCCAATGAGTATAGTCCCAGTCTACTCAGTCTCTCCTCATAAGCCAACCCTCTCAACTCAGAATCAACCTATTCAACTGTGTGTGGCATTATGAGGGGAACCCAGTGCTTTCCATTCTCATTGGCCTTTCCAGCAGGAGAAACGCCTGCACCCATCCCACTCCCTAATTCGCGGGAGGTGGAGCTGCCTCCCTGCCTCTACCCCAGAGGAGAGCGGCAATACGACAGTGCTGAGGGCTGAAGTAGGACCAGTCCACCCTGTATTACTCAGCTCCACACTGGCCATTGCAGCGACCAGTTATCAGGATAATCCTATGGGCAAGAGTTGCTGAACATGTTTCAACGTTCTGTCAAGCCAGTGGAAGTTAAGAATGTTGGAACGGCTCTGTGGCCATTATCACCACATTTTAATCCTTAAAAGTAACAGTTAAGACTTGGCAGGGACACAAGTTTCCACTAGCTCGGTTTGTGGCTGATGTTCTCCCCTCTCCTTCAATTGCAAGAGAGAATTTTGTCTGTAATTACCCAGCGGCCTGGGCAGTGCAGAAATAAATCCAAGCACTCTCCCCTCTCCACCGGGACCTGGACACACATAATCCAGTAATAAACCGGTGGCATGAAAATGGCCTCTGCCTGCCAAATGTAATGGGCCAGAGGGTGTCTTATCCTTAATCGCCAGTAGATAGTTCTCTTCAGCGGAAAGAAAACTGCCCACAACTCACCACTAATTACAACTGGGAAATCCAAGGGGAAGCTGGGAAGTGGAAAATCTGAGTGTCTTCTCAAGTTTGCTGCACGATAGAGAAACCTTTGCTCTGCATCAGACCCATGGCCTCCCTGACCCAGAGATTTTTAACAGTTAGCAACTGATAACACTTCATTTTGATAAAGGGCTTAGAGCACTCGTTCAGAGATTGGGAGATCACTCGCCTAGAAGAATGCCAAAAGAACAGATGAACTGCAAAAATAGTAATCTTTGCCTTCTCTTCCTGTTCCCCTGTACCCTACGGTGGCACAGTGGTTAGCACTGCTGCCTCACAGCACCAGGGACCTGGGTTCGATTCCTGGCTTGTTCACTGTCTGTGTGGAGTTTGCACGTTCTCCCCGTGTCTGCGTGGGTTTCCTCTGGTTTCCTCTCACAGTCCAAAGACGTGCTGGCTAGGTGAATTGGCCATGCTAAATTCTCCCTCAGTGTACCTGGCCAGGCACCGGAGTGTGGCGACGAGGGGATTTTCACAGTAACATCACTGCAGTGTGAATGCAAGCTTACTTGTGATGAATAAATAAACTTTACTTTTACTTTAAAGCTTCAGTCAGAGATACCCCGTACGTATTACAGAATAGTGTCGGGGCATTAGAACATAAGAACATGAGAAATAGGAGCAGGAGTAGGCCATCTAGCCCCTCGAGCCTGCCCCACCATTCAATAAGATCATGGCTGATCTGACGTGGATCAGTACCACTTACCCGCCTGATCCTCATAACCCTTAATTCCCTTACCGATCAGGAATCCATCCATCCGCGCTTTAAACATATTCAGCGAGGTAGCCTCCACCACCTCAGTGGGCAGAGAATTCCAGAGATTCACCACCCTCTGGGAGAAGAAGTTCCTCCTCAACTCTGTCTTAAACCGACCCCCCTTTATTTTGAGGTTGTGTCCTCTAGTTTTAACTTCCTTACTAAGTGGAAAGAATCTCTCCGCCTTCACCCTATCCAGCCCCCGCATTATCTTATAAGTCTCCATAAGATCCCCCCTCATCCTTCTAAACTCCAACGAGTACAAACCCAATCTCCTCAGCCTCTCCTCATAATCCAAACCCCTCATCTCCGGTATCAACCTGGTGAACCTTCTCTGCACTCCCTCCAATGCCAATATATCCTTCCTCATATAAGGGGACCAATACTGCACACAGTATTCCAGCTGCGGCCTCACCAATGCCCTGTACAGGTGCATCAAGACATCCCTGCTTTTATATTCTATCCCCCTCGCAATATAGGCCAACATCCCATTTGCCTTCTTGATCACCTGTTGTACCTGCAGACTGGGCTTTTGCGTCTCATGCACAAGGACCCCCAGGTCCCTTTGCACGGTAGCATGTTTTAATTTGTTTCCATTGAGATAGTAATCCCATTTGTTATTATTTCCTCCAAAGTGTATAACCTCGCATTTATCAACGTTATACTCCATTTGCCATATCCTCGCCCACTCACTCAGCCTGTCCAAATCTCTCTGCAGATCTTCTCCGTCCTCCACACGATTCACTTTTCCACTTATCTTTGTGTCGTCTGCAAACTTCGTTACCCTACACTCCGTCCCCTCCTCCAGATCATCTATATAAATGGTAAATAGTTGCGGCCCGAGTACCGATCCCTGCGGCACGCCACTAGTTACCTTCCTCCAACCGGAAAAACACCCATTTATTCCGACTCTTTGCTTCCTGTCGGATAGCCAGTCCCCAATCCACTTTAACACACTACCCCCAACTCCGTGTGCCCTAATCTTCTTCAGCAGCCTTTTATGGGGCACCTTATCAAACGCCTTTTGGAAATCCAAAAACACCGCATCCACCGGTTCTCCTCCATCAACCGCCCTAGTCACATCTTCATAAAAATCCAACATGTTCGTCAAGCACGACTTTCCCCTCATGAATCCATGCTGCGTCTGATTGATCGAACCATTTCTATCCAGATGCCCTGCTATCTCCTCTTTAATAATGGATTCCAGCATTTTCCCTACTACAGACGTTAAGCTGACCGGCCTATAGTTACCCGCCTTTTGTCTCCTTCCTTTTTTAAACAGCGGCGTAACATTAGCCGTTTTAGCCAGGTAAATACGTGGGGTTACGGGGATAGGACCTGGGTGGGATTATTGTTGGTGCAGGCTCGATGGGCCAAATCGCCTCCTTCTGCACTGCACTTTATGACATCCAAAGATGTGTGGGTTAGGTTAACTGGCTATGCTAAATTACCCCTTAGTGTCAAGGGGACTAACAGAGTAAATACGTGGGGTTATGGGGATAGGGCCTGAGTAGGATTGTTGTCAATGCAGGCTTGATGGGCCAAATGGCCTCCTTCTGCACTGTAGGGATTCTATGATTCTAATACTGTGTGAAACACTTTGATCCCTGCGCATGGAAAGTTCCAGAACCCAAGGCGGGTTCAAATTCAATTCTGACAGAAAATCTAAACCTGGAATTCTAGAGCAAGCATGAAAGCAAAATACTGCAGATCCAAAACAAAGCACCGATGCTGGAAATCAGAAATAAATCTAGTTGACCAAGGTAGAAGAGACAAATGGAAATCCTGCAAGAGAGGGGGTGGACTCCTGGAGTCTTTGTCACTTGATGTCCTGCCTCCACTGTCACACACCCCTCACTCATCATTGGTCACCCAACATGTCCATCATTCCATTCAGCAAATAAACAGTCGCTTTGCATACAATTGGATGATTGTTAAATGCCAGTCAAACTATTGCTTCTGGTACAACTAACAAACACGTTCAAAGAAAATTTTTAATAAAATTTTTAATGTTCCTTTACATTTGCTCACAATGGCCACAGAGACGTTCCAACATTCTTAACTTCCACTGGCATGACAGAACCTTGAAACATGTTCAACAACTCTTGCCCACAGGATTATCCTGATAACTGGTCGCTGCATTGGCCAGTGTGGAGCTGAATAATACAGAGTGGGCTGGGCCTACTCCAGATGTGAGCGCTGTCGTATTGCCGCTCTCCTCTGGGGTAGAGGCAGGGGGGCAACTCCATCTCCCGCGAATTAGGGAGTGGGATGGATGCAGGCGTTTCTCCTGCTGGAAAGGCCAATGAGAATGGAAAACACTCATGATGCCACACACAGTTGAATAGGTTGATTCTGGAGTTGAGAGGGTTGGCTTATGAGGAGAGACTGAGTAGACTGGGACTATACTCATTGGAATTCAGATTGGCGATTAGTCTTTAATTCCTGCAGAGTCCAAGGTCCATGGAGGTTGGTAACTCAAATTCCCAAGTGGTCACTTTGTCTATGAGCTCACTAGTACGTTTATGGGCTATTTGCCCAATTGGGGATAACACAATTGATCCTGTCCTTAGCCGACAATCCACACACACATGGATTTCAGCGCAAGGATTGGATCATGTTTTGAGGAATAAATCTTCCAACCCGTTCTCAGATAATGCATCTGATTCAGTCAGGTCTCCAGATCAATTTACTGCTTAAAGTCATATCTCAAACCATCATGGAGCACAGAATCGCAGGATTGTTATGGCACAGAAGGAGGCCATTCAGCCCATCATGTCTGCACTAGCTCTCCAAATGAGCATCATGGCTTAGTGCCATCCCCCCGCATACCCTTTGCACATTGTTTTCATTCAAATAATCATCTAATGCCCCCCCGAATGCCTCGATTGAACCTGCCTCCACCACACTCCCAGGTAGTGCATTCCAGACCCCAACCACTCGCTGCGTGAGAAAGATTTTTCTTACATCACGTTTGCAAATCAGGAAGAAAGCATTGGACAGTGGAGTCACTTTCAATTTTCTTTTTATACAAATAATTTTTTTTAACACAGACAGAGATGCAGAGCTTTCCTTTTTCCAAATGATGCCGGCAGGTCAGAACGATATTCCTTAACTACATCACAGTGCTTTTTAAAAAAATAATTCTGTGTATCACGAGGAGCACATGATTGGTTCCGATTGTAACTGGCAGCAGAGGTCCCCCAGCATTGTCGGTCTGTTGGTGTGAAGGTAGAGGAGCCAATGAGCTTGTGTTGGATTTCCAGGCAGAAGCTTTGTGTGAATAACACGTGTTCCAATAAACCAGCCGAGAGGAGAAAAAGTATTTGAGTCCGATGCACCATAACTCAAAATTCCAAACAGCTTGAAGCCTTTGTAGTTCATCTGTAGATGTCAGAGCCCATTCTGAAGATCCTATCAACTGAACAGAGCTGCTCGTGACCTTTTACCCACCCTCACCCTACCCAACAACTTGATTAATACAGGATATATGATTACATACAGTTAACGTGCAGAAACAGGCCATTCAGCCCAACAAATCAATGCTGGCGCTTATACTCGCATGAGCTTCCTCCCATCTTACCTCATCTAATCCTATCACTATTTCCTTCTCTACCTTTCTCCCTCAACTAGCTTCTCCTTAAAGACATCTATGCCTCTCACCTTAACTATTCCAAGCAGGTGAGAAGAGTGGAATACTTGCAGAGCTGCAGAGGTGAGCAGACTGAGTGGGACTGATTGGATAGATTTCTCAAATGCACAGTTCATCCCAGTCTGCGCATGTGATATTGTACAGAACATATAAATGGACATGAGATGGCGAGGCTCAGGTACGTGTCACTTACATGTCTCAAAGAAATGAGCAACCAGCACACGTACCAGGTGGTCACTCCCTTGCAGTTCTTCATTTTCAATAATATACACAAGGTACTGTCCATTGAGGCGACAGTGATGGATATTTCAAGATTATGAAAAGAGGTTGGTTTTGAGTCAAATGACTCACTGTAGCGGTAAGTTCAGGAGACAGAAATCAAAATGAAGGCATTAAATGAATGAAGGGAAAGGGTCTAACAAAGCTTTTGCCACACAAAGGAAACACATAACAGAAAAACTAGTGCAAACTGATTGAATTGTCCAGTAATGAGTGGAGGGGATAGGACTGGCACTTGTGCTGTTCATGGCTTGCCCAAAATGTTCCACGGCCAATGAAATACTTTTTGAAGGGCAATTGGCCGGAATTCTTTGGCCGTTCACGCCCCGCCGCTGCTGCCAGTGAGAATGGAAAATTTGGCGCTCAGCCAAACCTCTGTTCACTGCAGCGGGACCGGAGAATCCCAGCTGTGGACGAGGCCGGAGAATCCGATCCATTGCAATGTAGGGAAACATGGCAATAACTCCCACAAATAATAAAGTGATAAATGACTGGATAATCTGTGAGCTGTAGTGCCTGGAATCTCAACGCGGTTGCATTGTTGCTTATTTCTCTCTCTATGAAGCAATTCGCTTGAAATCGGTGTAATCGGCACAAAGGATTGCCAAGATCTAAACTTGAGCTTCGTTCAACATAACACTAGTTTCTATGATTCTTTGAGCTACTTTTAAAAACTTCTGTGCTGGGAACAGGCCCCGCTCTCAAAATCTGGCCAAACCTCGAGGTGAATTAATACGGTGGCACATTTTTGCTGATTGGACGATTTTGCAGACCTTTGGGAGCGGAGGGGCTGGAAAAATTAAACTGGAGCTTTCGGACACACTAATAGGTACATTTTAATAAGGTTTGATAGCAATTTTCTTTTTTTTAAAAAATCAACCAGAGTACCCCAAGTATAATTAGCAAATGGTTCTGTACATTTTTGAAAGATTATTTTCAATCATTTAAAAGTTGGTTACTCACAAATGATTAGTAATTAAAGGTGTTTTTTTGTGTGTATTAAACCCATTTTCAATTCAAACTGCACCAAGTTTTTACTTTCACACATATCAAGGATTATGTTTAGAGCATTCTCCCCACCTCCGCCCCCCCCACAACCCTCCCCCCTCCCACTCCCCGCCCACACGACCCAGTTGTGCTGGTTCATGGCAGATTTTGCGTTTGGCAGTTTGTAAATGAGTTTGAGGTCAGGGTATCGGAAACTCAAAAGAAAAGAACACTTTTGAAATGGGCATAACATGAGGTGCAATTTGCACTGTAATTTCCATGTGCATCCAATGCAGAAACTCTGTTATGTTTGATTTGATTTATTATTGCCATATGTATTGGGATACAGTGAAAAGTATTGCTTCTTGCGCGCTATACAAAGCATGCCATTCATAGAGTACACAGGGGAGAAGGAAAGGAGAGGGTGCAGATTATAGTGTTACAGTCATTGTTAGGGTGTAGGAAAAGATCAGCTGAACATATGGATATTGTCTTAAAATAAAGCAGAATCCTGACACACCACTGATGTTCAGAGGCATGAATTGAGTTCCCTCAAGGCTTAACGGGGCCTTCTTTGTTGTAGTCTTATCTATGAGCAGTGTCAAGGCAGATAGGCACTTTGCTAAGGTATTCAACAAAAATAGAAAATGCTGGAAGATCTCAGCAGGTCTGACAGCATCTGTGGAGAGAGAATAGAGCCAATGTTTCGAGTCTGGATAACCCTTCGTCAGAGCTTTTTAGCTGACTTCGCTGATATCTATTTCCTCAGCTTCCTGCACTGTTTCAGTGAAGCTCAACATAAACTTGGGAACTTTACAACCTTCCTTTTATTGGACTCTGTCATATTTTTCTCCTTTTTTTGCTTTTGGGCAGCAGCAGTTCATCATTTTGCATTCACACCTCCTCTACTCACATGGGCATCACGGTGGCACAGTGGTTAGCACTGCTGCCTCACAGCGTCATGGACCCGGGTTCCATTCCTGGCTTGGGTCAATGTCTGTGTGGAGTTTGCATGTTCTGTGTCTGCGTGGGTTTCCTCCAGGTGCTCCGGTTTCCTCCCACAGTCTGAAAGACGTGCTGGTTGGGTGCATTGGCCATGCTAAATTCTCCCTCAGTGCACCCAAACAGGTGTCAGAGTGTGACGACGAGGGGAATTTCACAGTAACTTCATTGCAGTGTTAATGTAAGCCTTACTTGTGACACTAATAAATAGAAAAAATATTTTGTTTCTTTACTTGTCCCATTCCCACTTTCATTGGACCAGCCCCACCACAACTCTTTCATCATTTTGTCTCTCCTGTCGTCTCCGCAGTCACAGTCCATCCCTCTTATTCTTTGTTCCTCCCAAACTCACTTGCTTGAACCTGCTACATTTCGAGCTTTGCCAGGTCTGATGAAATATTATCGACGTGAAATATTGGTTGGATTTTCGTGCCCTCCACCATGCGGGGTTTGGTGATGAGGAGGGCACCTTCCCACCTCTATCTCGATTAAGTCTGTGGCAGGAAGGCCCATGGATGAACTTCACAGCCCACTGCTCAGTGAGACCCTTATATCGGAAACAACTTGCCTTATATTGCACCTCTAACATAGTAAAACATCCCAAGGTCTTTGGCACAAACTTTATCGATCAACATTTGACATCAAACCACACATTAGGACAGATAGACAAAAGAATGCTCAAAGGGGTCATCTCAAAGGAAAAGAAAGAGTCATAGAGTCATAGAGGTTTACAGCATAGAAACAGGCCCTTCAGCCCAACTTGTCCATGCCGCTCTTTTTTTAAAACCCAAAGCTAGTCCCAATTGCCCACATTTGGCCCATATCCCTCTATACACATCTTACCCATGTAACTATCTAAATGCTTTTTAAAAGACAACATCATACCCACCTCTACTACTACCTCTGGCAGTTCGTTCCAGACACTCACCACCCTCTGTGTGAAAAAATTGCCCCTCTGGACCCTTTTGTATCTCTCCCCTCTCACCTTAAACCTATGCCCTCTAGTTTTAGACTCCCCTACCTTTGGGAAAAGATATTGACTATCTAGCTGATCTATGCCCCTCATTATTTTATAGACCTCTATAAGATCACCTCTAATTCTCCTACGCTTCAGAGAAAAAAGTCCCAGTCTATCCAGCCTCTCCTTATAACTCAAACCATCAAGTCCCAGTAGCATCCTAGTAAATCTTTTCTGCACTCTTTCTACTTTAATAATATCCTTTCTATAGTCGGGTGACCAGTATTCCAAGTGTGGCCTGATCAATGTCAGAAGCTGAGGGAGGGAATTCCAGAACTTTTGAGCTTGGGCAACAAAAGCAAAGCCACCAGTGGTGGAGCGGTTAATATTGGGGATGCTCAAGAGACCACAATTAGATTTTTTTATTCATTCGTGGGACATGGGCATCGCTGGCTGGCCGGCATTTATTGCCCATCCCTAGTTGTCCTTGAGAAGGTGGTGGTGAGCTGCCTTCTTGAATCGCTGCAGTCCATGTGATGGGTTGACCCACAATGCCGTTAAGGAAGGAACTCCAGGACTTTGACCCACGACTGAGAAGGAACGGTGATATATTTACAAGTCAGGACAGTGAGAGACTTGGAGGGGATCTTACAGATGGTGGTGTTCCCATGTCTCTGCTGCCCTTATCCTTCCAGATGGAAGTGGTTGTGGGTTTGGAAGGTGCTGTCTAAGGATCTTTGGTGAATTGCTGCAGTGCATCTTGTAGACAGTACACACTGCTGCTACTGAGCATCGGTGGTGGAGGGATTGAATGTTTGTAGATGTGGTGCCAATCAAGCGGGCTGCTTTGTCTTGGATGCAGTCAAGCTTCTTGAGTGTTGTTGGAGCTGCACCCATCCAGGCAAGTGGAAAGTATTCCAGCACACTCCTGACTTGTACCTTGTAGATGGTGGACAGGCTTTGGGCAGTCAGGTGGTGAGTTACTCACTGCAGTATTCCTAGCCTCTGACCTGCTCTTGTAGCCACTGTGTTTATGTGGTAAGTCCAGTTGTGTTTCTTTTCAATGGTAACCCCAAGAATGTTGACAGTGGGGGATTCAGTGATAGTAACACCATTGAGCACAGATATCCCAGTTCTGTAGAAGAGTTATATGAACTCAAAACATTGGCCGGAACTTTACCGGCATGCCTGCCCCGATTCCGGGGGCGGGCGAGGCTCGGAGACCAGCATTCTCCTTTGGCCTCAGGTGGGATCGTACGAATCTTGGGCGGACGTGCCAGTAAAATTCCGCCCATTAACTCTTTTCTCTCCCCATAGGTGCTGCCTAGACCAGCTGAGTTTATGCAGCATTCTCTGTTTTTAATCTTAGAGGGTTTGAGGGCTGGAGATTACACAGCTTGACAAGACAATGGAAGGGATCTGAAAAGAAGGATGAGAATTTGAAAATTAAGAAAAAAGAAGGAAGACTTAATGTTGAATGCGTAAGAGATCAGTCTGAAGAAAATAGGAAGCGACAGTACCTTGAATATATTACAAAAAAATGTCAATGTGTCATGACACATATTGAAGATTCTCAACATTGTGAAAGAGAGCCTGTAATATGTGAATGTCGGCAAAAATACAGGAATATCTTAACCTGGCTTTGCTGATATTGTTACCGCCAACTGTAGCTTCGTTCAAAATAACTGTGTTAACACTGGTGTTGAAAGAACACTAATTGGAAAGTCTCCACTCTTGTCTCTTACTGTTTACACCTCTTTAAGCTCAACCTCTGTAATTTGACAACTGTGAATTGTTACTTATTACGAATTAACCAATGACCTTTTTGATGCTATGATCTCATTAGTCAGATGATTTAGCTCCAACCAAGCTGGCTGGATTGAGGTTCATGAGGTTAATGATTGTGATTCCATAACACTGTTTGGACATGGTAATATCTGTTCCTTTTTTTTCCAATGAGTTGAAATAACTGTCTTCATTTCACAGCTTCCAGATATGATATTGTCTGCCTTGTGTCAGTCCGTTTTGTTCTTAGTGTCCACCTTTTCTTCTACATCTAGAAATAAAGAAGATATATGCATTTCAGTGAAGTACTTTTCTATATTTCATCCTTTGTTTGTGTGTGTCAGTAGTACCAATACTACAACATGAATACCATGAAGGTCCAAACCTCTACACCTGTACAGTGGATAGTGTGGACATGGAGAGCATGTTCCCACTAGCAGGAAAAACTAGAACCAGAGGGCACAACCTCAGGCTAAAGGGACGATTCTTTAAAACAGAGATGAGTAGGAATTTCTTCAGCCAAAGAGTGGCGAATCTGTGGAACTCTTTGCTGCAGAAGGCTGTGGAGGCCGGGTCATTGAGTGTCTTAAGACAGAGATAGATAGGTTCTTGATTAATAAGGGGATCAGGTGTTATGGGGAAAAGGCAGCAGAATGGGGATGAGAATAATATCAGCCATGATTGAATGGCGGAGCAGACTCAATGGGCCGAGTGACCTAATTCTGCTCCTATGTTTTATGGTCTTATGGTCATATGGTCCATAGAACACCTGTCCAATCCCTCAGTGGAGCTTCTGCCTGTGCCTGTGGTGTTCTTTCAATCTTCTATGGGATGTGGACGTCATTGGCCAGGTCAGCATTTGTTGCCCATCCCTAATTGCCCCTTGAACTGAGTGATTTGCTAGGCCATCTCATAAGACAGTTAAGAGACAACTGCATTGCTGTGGGTCTAGAGTCACATGGAGATCAGACTGGGTGAGGACAGCAGATTTCCTTCCCTAAAGGACATTACTGAACCAGATGGGTTCTTAATGAAATGGATGATAGTTTCATGGTGACTATCACTGAGATTACAGCTGGAATTTTCCAGTCCTGCCTGGTTCCACCGACATCAGTAGGTTCACCACATTAGGGCTGGACTCGAGCCATTCAACATTTCAATTCCAGACTGATATTAATTAGTTGAATTTAAATTCCACCAGCTGCCACGGTGGGATTTGAATCTGTACCCCCCAGGGCATTAGCCTGGGGCCCTGGGTTACACATCCAGCGATATTACCACTACACCATCATATCCCCTTGTGTCAGTTGACACAGCTATAAAACACTTACAGAGATGGCTTAGCACCCTGGTCTGATACATCCAAGTACAAGTGGGCTACGCATTGTAACAGGTCCAAAACCAGGAACTTACCCTCGCAATGTGACATTTCCATTTCGTGAAACCATTGTCATGGACTTGAGTGAAATGTTCCATTTAATATACTGCCTTACACCCTGCATTCACACCCTCCAGTATAGAACATAGAACATAGAACAGTACAGCACAGAACAGGCCCTTCGGCCCACGATGTTGTGCCGAGCTTCATCTGAAACCAAGATCAACCTATCCCACTCCCTATCATCCTGGTGTGCTCCATGTGCCTATCCAATAACCGCTTAAATGTTCCTAAAGTGTCTGACTCCACTATCACTGCAGGCAGTCCATTCCACACCCCAACCACTCTCTGCGTAAAGAACCTACCTCTGATATCCTTCCTATATCTCCCACCATGAACCCTATAGTTATGCCCCCTTGTAATAGCTCCATCCACCCGAGGAAATAGTCTTTGAACGTTCACTCTATCTATCCCCTTCATCATTTTATAAACCTCTATTAAGTCTCCCCTCAGCCACCTCCGCTCCAGAGAGAACAGCCCTAGCTCCCTCAACCTTTCCTCATAAGACCTACCCTCCAAACCAGGCAGCATCCTGGTAAATCTCCTCTGCACTCTTTCCAGCGCTTCCACATCCTTCTTATAGTGAGGTGACCAGAACTGCACACAATATTCCAAATGTGGTCTCACCAAGATCCTGTACAGTTGCAGCATAACCCCACGGCTCTTAAACTCCAACCCCCTGTTAATAAAAGCTAACACTCTATAGGCCTTCTTCACAGCTCTATCCACTTGCGTGGCAACCTTTAGAGATCTGTGGATATGGACCCCAAGATCTCTCTGTTCCTCCACAGTCTTCAGAACCCTACCTTTGACCCTGTAATCCACATTTAAATTAGTCCTACCTAAATGAATCACCTCACATTTATCAGGGTTAAACGCCATTTGCCATTTTTCAGCCCAGCTTTGCATCCTATCTATGTCTCTTTGCAGCCTACATCAGCCCTCCACCTCATCCACTACTCTACCAATCTTGGTGTCATCAGCAAATTTACTGATCCACCCTTCAGCCCCCTCCTCTAAGTCATTAATAAAAATCACAAAGAGCAGAGGACCAAGCACTGATCCCTGTGGCACTCCGCTAGCAACCTGCCTCCAATCCGAAAATTTTCCATCCACCACCACCCTCTGTCTTCCACTCCATCTGACGAAGGAGCAGTGCTCCGAAAGCTTATGGTATTTGCTACCAAATAAACCTGTTGGACTTTAACCTGGTGTTGTGAGACTTCTTACTTCGATCAGATAGCCAGTTACCTATCCAATCTGCCAACTTTCCCTCTATCCCACACCTCCTTACTTTCATCATAAGCCGACCATGGGGGATCTTATCAAACGCCTTACTAAAATCCATGTATATGACATCAACTGCCCTACCTTCATCAACACACTTAGTTACCTCCTCAAAAAATTCAATCAAATTTGTGAGGAATGACTTGCCCTTCATGAATCCATGCTGACTATCCTGGATTAATCCGCATCTTTCTAAATGGTCGTAAATCCCATCCCTAAGGACCTTTTCCATCAATTTACCAACCACCGAAGTAAGACTAACCGCTCTATAATTACCAGGGTCATTTCTATTCCCTTTCTTAAACAGAGGAACAACATTCGCCACTCTCCAGTCCTCTGGCACCATCCCCGTGGACAGTGAGGACCCAAAGATCAAAGCCAAAGGCTCTGCAATCTCATCCCTTGCCTCCCAAAGAATCCTAGGATATATTTCATCAGGCCCAGGGGACTCATCGACCTTCAGTTTATTCAAAACTGCCAGTACATCCTCCCTCCGAACAACTATTTCCTCCAGCCTGTTAGCCTGTAACACCTTCTCTTCCTCAAAAACATGGCCCCTCTCCTTGATGAACACTGAAGAAAAGTATTCATTCATCACCTCGCCTATCTCTACTGACTCCATACACAAGTTCCCACTACTGTCCTTGACCGGCCCTAACCTCACCCTGGTCATTCTTTTATTCTTCACATAAGAGTAAAAAGCCTTGGGGTTTTCCTTGATCCGACCCACCAAGGACTTCTCATGTCCCCTCCTAGCTCTCCTAAGCCCCTTTTTCAGCTCATTCCTTGCTAACTTGTAACCCTCAATCGAGCCATCTGAACCTTGTTTCCTCATCCCTACATAAGCTTCCCTCTTCCTTTTCACAAGACATTCCACCTCTTTCGTGAACTATGGTTCCCTCACTCGGCCATTTCCTCCCTGCCTGACAGGGACATACCTATCAAGGACACCCAGTATTTGTTCCTTGAAAAAGTTCCACTTTTCATTAGTGCCTTTCCCTGACAGTTTCTGTTCCCATCTTATGCCCCTAATTCTTGCCTAATCGCATCATAATTACCCCTCCCCCAATTGTAAACCTTGCCCTGCTGTACGGCCCTATCCTTCTCCGTTGCAATAACAAAAGACACCGAATTGTGGTCACTATCTCCAAAGTTCTCTCCCACAACCAAATCTAACACTTGGCCCGGTTCATTTCCCAGTACCAAATCCAATGTGGCCTCACCTCTTGTCGGCCTATCCACATATTGTGTCAGGAAACCCTCCTGCACACACTGCACAAAAACTGCCCCATCCGAACTATTTGACCTACAAAGGTTCCAATCAGTATCTGTGTTACAACTGCCCCAAGCCCCTTTAAATCTAAGATACTACAAAAACATTAAAGCAAGGAAGCGCTCATTTCTTCAATCAGAAAGGATAAGGGTGGATGGTGGCACAGTGATTAGCACGACTGCATCACAGCGTCAGGGACCAGGGTTAAATCCGGACCCTGATGACTGACTGTGTGGAGTTTGCATGTTCTCCCTGTGTCTGCGTGGATTTCCTCTCCTCCCACACTCCAATGATGTGCAAGTTAGGTGGATTAAGTCATGAGAAATGTGTGGGGTTACTGGGGTAGAGCAGGGGGAGAGGACTGCATAAGATATCCTGTAAGATGGTTGGTGCAGATTCGATGGGCCAAATGGACTCTTCTGCACTGTGGGGATTCTATGAATCAATGATTCTAAGTAAGTATGGGATTCAGAAAATTCTCACTGACATAGTAGGAGACAGTCTGATGAGTTTGGAGTTAAGATACCTTACCAATGCAAAATGGATGGAGTTAAGATACAGCAATACAGCCATGATCCAATTGTAAGAAGTCTCACAACACCAGGTTAAAGTCCAATAGGTTTATTTGGAATCACGAGCTTTCGGAGCGCTGCTCCTTCATCAGGTGAGTGGAGAGGTAGGTTTCGCAAACACGGCATATATAGTCACAATTGCAAGATAATTGTTGGACTTTAACCTGGTGTTGTGAGACTTCTTACTGTGCCCATCCCAATCCAACGCCGGTATCTCCACATCATGAAACAGACTTGAAGGGCTGAATGGGCTCCTCCTGTTTCTATTTTGCTGGGAGCAGTATAGAGAGAGCTTTGCTCTGGATCTGCTCCATGTTGATCTAATTGTGTGCGATGCTGCCAAAAAATGATGCTTAAGCTCCATTCCATAGAACAGATATTTCTGTGGTGCTGGGACCATTGCCATAGATGTGGAGCAGTGGCAAACAGTGAGGGTGAAACAAACTACCTGCACCAGGGTATCGATAGGCAGGCAGAATGGGCAGGAAAGTGACAGATGGCGTTTAAAATAGAGAAATGTGAGGTGATGCATTTTGGCAGATAGGATCGGGAGATGCAATATTGACTTAATGGCACTATTCTAAAGAAGGAAGAGGGACCTGGGGGTTCATGTGCATAGATCTCTGAAGGTGACAGGACCTAGTGAGAGAGTACTTAGGGCAGCACGGTGGCACAGTGGTTAGCA
The DNA here is from genome assembly GCF_964213995.1 of Mustelus asterias. Lineage (NCBI taxonomy): Eukaryota > Metazoa > Chordata > Chondrichthyes > Carcharhiniformes > Triakidae > Mustelus > Mustelus asterias. Next base: position 5,849,075 of record NC_135815.1, read on the forward strand.
CTGCTGCCTCACAGTGCCAGGGACTCGGGTTGGATTCCCGGCTTGGGTCACTGTCTGTGCGGAGTCTGCACGTTCTCCCCGTGTCTGTCAGTGGGTTTCCTCCGGGTGCTCCAGTTTCCTCTCACAGTCCAAAAGATGTGCTGGTTAGGTGAACTGGCCATGCTACATTGCCCCTTCGTGTCAGTGGGATTAGCAGGGTAAATATGTGGGGTTACGGGGATACGGCCAGGGTGGGACTGTGGTTGGTGCAGACTCGATGGGCCGAATGGCCTCCTTCTGCACTGTAGGGATTCTGTGATTCTATGATTCTATAAGAGCGGAAAATCCTGCCCGAAGTCACAGACCTTTGCATGGTCCGTGTCCTGCCCGCGAGGGTTCCCATGGTGGGCAGGTCTGGAAAATTCCACCCAATGTCTTTATTCAGGAAGCCCAAGGTCCCAAATGCTTTGTTTAAAGTTTATTTATTGGTGTCACAAGTAGCCTTACATTAACACTGCAGTGAAGTTACTGTGAAAATCCCCGAGTCGCTACACTCCAGCGCCTGTTCAGGTACACTGAGGGAGAATTTAGCATGGCCAATTGCACCTCACCAGCACGTCTTTAAGACTGTGCGAGGAAACCAGAGCACCCGGAGGAAACCCACGCAGACACGGGGAGAACGTGCAGACTCCGTACAGACAGTCACCCAAGCCAGGAATCAAAACTGGGTCCCTGGCGCTGTGAGGCAGCAGTGCTAATCCCTGTGCCACTGTGCCCCGGCAGAGGCGGGGAGAACACACAAAGACAGGAGATCCCAAGCCAGCAACTCATCCAAAATGTCTGCTGTATCCTGTCCAACTGGCAGCAGAACCTTCCTGGCACCAATTGGCCTGAGCAAAGAACAAAGAACAATACAGCACAGGAACAGGCCCTTCGGCCCTCCAAGCCTGCACCGCTCATGTGCCCAATTAGACCATTCGTTTGTATCCCTCTATTCCCAGTCTGTTCATGTGGCTATCTAGATAAGTCTTAAACGATCCCAGCGTGTCCGCCTCAATCACCTCGCTTGGCAGTGCATTCCAGGCCCCCACCACCCTCTGTGTAAAATACATCCCCCTGACATCTGTGTTGAATCTTGCCCCCCTCACCTTGAACCTGTGACCCCTTGTGTTCGTCAATTCCGACCTGGGAAAAAGCTTCCCACTGTTCACCCTGTCTATGCCCTTCATAATTTTATACACCTCTATTAGGTCGCCCCTCATCCTCCGTCTTTCCAGGGAGAACATCCCCAGTTTACCCAATCTCTCCTCATAGCTAAGACTCTCCATACCAGGCAACATCCTGGTAAACCTTTTCTGTACTCTCTCCAAAGCCTCCACGTCCTTCTGGTAGTGTGGCGACCAGAACTGGACGCAGTATTCCAAATGTGGCCTAACCAACGTTCTATACAGCCGCAACACCATATGCCAACTTTTATATTCTATGCCCTGTCCAATAAAGGCAAGCATGCCATATGCCTTCTTCACCACCCTCTCCACCTGTGCTGCCACCTTTAAGGATCTGTGGACTTGTACACCCAGGTCCCTCTGTGTGTCTATACTCCTGATGGTTCTGCCATTTATTGTATAGCTCCCCCTTACATTAGATCTACTGAAATGCATCACTTTGCATTTATCTGGATTAAATTCCATCTGCCATTTCTCCGCCCAATGTTCCAGCCTATCTATATCCTGCTGTATTCTCTGACAATGTTCATCACTATCCGCAACTCCAGCAATCTTTGTGTCGTCCGCAAACTTACTGATCACACCAGCTACATCTCCAAATCATTTCTATATATCACAAACAGCAGAGGTCCCAGTACAGAGCCCTGCGGAACACCACTAGTCACAGACCTCCATTCGGAAAAATACCCCTCCACTGTTACCCTCTGTCTTCTATGGCTAATCCAGTTCTCCACCCATCTAGCTAGCTCACCTTTTATCCCGTGAGATTTAACCTTTTGTACCAGCCTGCCATGAGGGACCTTGTCAAACGCTTTACTAAAATCCATATAGACGACATCCACGGCCCTTCCTTCGTCAATCGTTTTTGTCACCTCCTCAAAAAACTCAACCAGATTTGTGAGGCATGACCTCCCTCGTACAAAACCATGCTGTCTATCGCTAATGAGATTATTCAGTTCTAAATGCACATATATCCTATCTCTAAGAATCTTCTCCAACAATTTCCCTACCACGGACATCAAGCTCACCGGCCTTTAATTACCCGGGTTATCCTTGTTACCCTTCTTAAATAATGGGACCACATTTCCTATCCTCCAATCCTCTGGGACCTCACCTGTGTCCAGTGAAGAGACAAAGATTTCTGTTAGAGGCCCAGCAATTTCATCTCTTGCCTCACTGAGGAGTGAAGGATAGATGCCATCCGGCAGCCATGTACATACCCACTGGAACCCTACCAAACACCCCAGATGAGGAATGTGGTCATCTTTGCCAGGAAGGATTGACAAAGTGACTTAGAAATGGTTAACCAAAAGTTCAGTGTGATTGGCAAAATGATCAGTGATGAAATAAGCGAGTTGTTATGATCGGAGATGTGCTGCCTGAAAGGGTAGTGGAGTTAGATTCAGCCATTTCTTTCAAAAGGGACTTGGATACATGTTTGAAGGGGTGAAAATCTGCAAGGTCATGGAGGAAGAACAGGAGATTGGATCTAATATGCTGCCTGGGATGGAACATTTAGTTATAAAGAGAGGTTGGACAGGCTTGGGCTGTTTTCTCTGGAGCAGAGAAGACTGAAGGGTGACCTGATTGAGGTGTTCAAGATTATGAGGGGCATGGACAGAGTGGATAAGGAGCAGCTGTTCCCCTTAGTCAAGGGCTCAGTTACGAGGGCACACAAGTTAAAAGTGAGGGGTGGGAGGTTTAGGGGGGATTTGAGGAAAAATGTTTTTACCCAGAGGGTGGTGATGGTCCAGAAGGCACTGCCTGGGAGGGTGGTGGAGGTGGGTTGCCTCACATCCTTTAAAAAGTACCTGGATGAGCATTTCGCACATCATAACATTCAAGGCTATGGGCCAAGTGCTGAAAGTGAGATTAGGTTGGCAGACCAGAACCTTTCATGCACCGTTGCAGACTCGATGGGCCAAAGGGCCTGTTCTGCACTGTAGTATTCTGTGATTCTGTGATTACATAGCTCTTCCAGAGAGACGTCGCATACATGCTGGGCTGAATGGCCTCCTTCAATAATTAGTCATCCCGTGACTCAATGAATCTGTTTTCTTTACAGTTTCTGACTGTATTTTGCTGTTTTTTTTTAACTTTCAATATCAGAAAAATCCTCAAAAAGATAGGTTAGATGGAAAAATCAATAAATTGATTTTTAAGAAAGTAACAGGGGGACAAGAAAGTGAAGAAGATTGGGAAAAGGCAATACTCTGTTTCTATTAGGATGGAGGGTTATAGGTAGGCCTAAATGGTAGGGATATGTTCGGCACAACTTGTGGGTCCGAAGGGCCTGTTTTGTGCTGTAGTTTTTCTATGTTTCTATGTTTCTAAATCTTCGACTTAATTTTTAACTATAATTATTTCAAATACTTGTTTCAAAAGCTTAGGTTTAATGTTACCCGAATAACTATTTCTAACATCCAAGTAGATGTAGTCACTGTGATATCTGTGTTCTATTCTGGCCTCATGAACTGAAACCTCCCAAAACTTGATTAGCCTAAAATGGGACAGGTATTCCTCTAGAAATGAAACAAATATGGGTTAACTTACAGACATGTGGCTTGAGAAGAATAATCAATGACTAGTGATGCCTGTAATGAATATTTCCAGTAGTAGATCTGCCTTATATCGCTGTGTTTCTCAGTTATTTGGTCAGCTCAGAGTGGAAATATACCATTACTTAGTGAATCATGAACTGGCCTCTTGTGTTTTGAACCAAGAGGATTGAAACAAGGTCTAAGCAACAGCAGTACTTACATCTTGACTTGTCCCAGATGAAGCTGTTTAATATCTCCCCCATCACATAAAACACATTGATAGCAACCAGTGAAGCCACAAAGACAACAATCTTCAGGAAGTTTGACAGGTAGTCGAGCAGTGGATAGACCCACATTCCCGTCACGTGGTGGATCCAGCAAATCCTAGGAGAGGGAAACAAGGAAACGCACACAGTAAAGCCTTCCTGCATGAATGCACACTGCTGCCTCACAGCGCCAGAGATCCGGGTTCAATTTCAACCTCGGGTGACTATCTGTGTGGAATCTGCGCATTCTCCCCGTGGTTTCCTCCGGGTGCTCCGGTTTCCTCTCACGCTCCAAAGATGTGCAGGTTAGGTGGATTGGCCAGACTAAATTTCTCCTTAGTGTCTCAAGATATTTAGGTTAAGGAGGTTAAATGAGTAAATGTGTGGAGTCACAGGGATAGGGCCTGGGTAAGATGCTCTGTTGGAGAGTCAGTGCAGACTCGATAGAGTCACAGGGTGGGAGTTTTTGGCCGCATTCGCCTCGAAACCGGAAAATCCCACCGAGGCTATCGGACCTTACCATGGTCTGCCCTCATGATTCCCGTGGTGGGCAGAACTGGAAAATTCGCCCCATAGAGTCATTGGCTGGAATTTTACCAGCCCGCCCGCCACGGGAATCGGAGTGGGCGAGGGGCGGAGTATGGGAAAGTCCGTCAAACTTGGGTGGGATTTTATGGTTTTGGGATGAGCGAGGCCGTAAAAACTTTCCCATAGAGTCATACAATGCAGTAAAGGCGCTTTGGGCCCATCGAATCTGCACTGACAATATCTACCACTAAAGGCACGCGAATTCCATTTTCCTGCACTTGGATCATATCCTTGAATGGCCTCCTTCTGCACTGTAGAGATTCTATGATTCCAATGACAAGCAATGGTGAAGGACTGCTGCCGTCCCAGTAATACAAAGTAAAGCTTCTCCTGCCTGAGGCTGGCTCCAGGGGAAGGCATCGCGGATTCACCCTAGCTCAGGCCCGAGTTAAAATACAATCAGAGTACGGGCATTGCAAGTTCAATTGCAGCTGCTGGAAGCTGAAGGAAAAGCTTTTTTGGGGGAAACAAAACGAGGAAAAGTGGTATTTTTCAGGGAAGCTACCTGAGGGCTTTGGCAGGCTGTATGAAAATATCAAGGAATTAAACAGATAGATCTTTCAAAGGGCCAACCCAGGCAGGGCAGGCTGAATGGCCCCCTTTTGTGCTGTATCATTCAATGATTCAGTGGTAACACAAGGAGAGAAATGTAGTGGAAACACCAGTGCTCCTTCTGAAATGGTGCGAATCCAGCTTCAACCTTTCCAACAGCAAATTAGCTTTGAGAAGCCATCTCCAGCTGACCAAACCCAAATATTCGTCATGTGGCAGAAGTAGAACTTGAGAAATATGCTGTGGGAACTGATATGAAGATTGTCTGCACGAAAATTATTATTTTTTATTATTGTCACGAGCAGGCTTACATTAACACTGCAATGAAGTTACTGTTAAAATCCCCGCGTCGCCACACTCCAGCACCTGTTCGGGTACACTGAGGGAGAATTTAGCATGGCCAATGCACCTAACCAGCACGTCTTTCAGACTGGAGGAGGAAATCGGAGCACCCGGAGGAAACCCACGCAGATACGGGGAGAACGTGCAGACTCCGCACAGACAGTGACTCAAGCCGGGAATCGATTCCGGATCCCTGGTTCTGTGAGGCAGCAGTGCTAACCACCGTGCCACCCATCAGACACCATCAGCACAAGTTTTGACCTACCTGCGAAAAGGAATTGATGAGAGAGGGAACCATTTTGCTGCTGGTGGGGAGAAGGGAGAGCAGAGACGGGGTTGTGGGTGATGCTTGGTCAGGATAAGGAGACATCACCTCACAATCAGAGCCAGGTCATGCAGGAGTGAAGTTAGGAAACAATATTCCATTCAAAGGATGTTGGAAGTTTGAAACCCTCCAACAAAAAGCAATTGTTGCTGGGCATCACTTAATACTTTCAGATTTGATAGATTTTTGCTGCAGAAGGGTATAAATTAATGTGGAGCCAAGCCAGCTGTATGGAGTTATGATATAGGTTCACCATAATCTCATTGAATGGGGGGTAGGGTTTAAGGGACTGAATGGTCTTGCACTGCGAAGCCCCACTATCCACTGATTTCCTTCACCATGAAATGGAATGTATCAGCTGTCTGGTGAGTGTCCGTGCCCTTAATGGAACCTCACACAATTAGGGATCATACTTGTCTATCTTCAGATGCTAACTCCAACCCAAGAGCTGGTGCATTAATGGTGGATAACCCTAATCGCAAACCAGTGTACAACCTTTGCTGACGTTTTGGAGGACAAGAAGGACTTTGTCATTATCCGTGCATGATCATTGCCAGCACTTAAAACAACTAACTCTTGGGTAGTAGCAGGGGATGGGAATGGGACACAAGCCACTCAGTGCAACTCAACAGGGAGATACCAGTCAGAGACTGGAGTGTCTCCCAGCATGGGGAAAAGAAAATCAGATAAAGTTTGCATTCATACAGCCCCAGGATATCCCAAAACACTTTGCAGCCAAATACAGGTGTTTGAACTGTAGCAGCAGTCAATTTGCTCACAGTTATCCCCCACAAACAGCAATGAGACAACAACCCAATAATCTGTTTTAAGTGATGTTGGTTGAGGGATACATACTGGCTTCAGGATAGCAGAGAGAACTCCTCTGCCCTTCTTTAAAATATCACCGTGGAATCTTTTATGTCCACCTGAGAGAGCAAGCAGGGCTTGGTTTTAACACCTCCTTCAAGAGACACAGCGCCTCTGACAGTGCAGCACTCCATCACTACTGTGGCAGCTTAGATTTTGTTTTTTTTAATTTATTTTTTATTCATTCGTGGGACATGGGCATCACCAGCATTGCCTATCCCTGGTTGCTTGAGGGGAGTTGAGAGTCAACCACATTGCTGTGGCTCTGGAGTCACATGATGGCCAGACCGGGTAAGGATGGCAGATTCCCTTCTCTAAAGGACATTAGTGAACCAGATGGGTTTTTCCAACATCGACAATGGTTTCATGGTCATCAGTAGATTCTTAATTCCAGATATTTTTTATTGAATTCAAATTCCACCATCTGCCGTAGCGGGATTCGAACCCGGGTCTCCAGAGCATTCGCTGAGTTTCTGGATTAATAATCTAGCGATAATACAACTAGGCCATCACCTCACCTTGTTCCTAAACCTCTGAGGTCCCTGGATTGGGATTTGCACGAGTGTCAGCCTGGTGAGGGATAGGAATACAACATCCTGAGCCACAGCCAATACCAGAGTGGTCAGTCTTTCTTGAGGTATCGATAAGAAATGTGGACTGGCAAACTCAAGAGTAGGCAGAGGATTACAGGCAGCCTTGGAACAGTGTGTAGCAGTCAGACCTGGAACACATGAGCCTCACCAGTAGCTAAAGTTCAGCTGGTCAGTAGCTATATTGAGAACCTCAAATACAAACCCAGCATTTCTACTGTGTACATGTGCTGCTGTTGTCGTTTGACCAATGGCTCAGGAGGAATTTCACCCTGAGCAACATTTATAAGAAGAGCTTCTTCCATGAGTTGCCCAAGACCAAAAATTCTCCAGTGTTGGGCTGCCAACTTCCCAGCATTGTCTTGGAATTCATCTCATAAAGAATCTCATTAAGACTCGTCTCCAGGCTAATGCTGAGAGCAACCTTCATGAAAAATCATCAGAGTATTAAAATAATTGTACATTTTAAAATTTGTTTGCAGAAATAATTGGGAAGGCAATGGCCTAATGGTATTATCGCTAGACTATCAATCCAGAAACTCAGCTAATGTTCTGGGGACCCGCGTTCGAATCTCTCCACGGCAGATGGTGGAATTTGAATTCAATAAAATATATCTGGAATTAAGAATCTGCTGGTGACCATGAAACCATTGTCGATTGTCGGGAAAAACCCATCTGGTTCACTAATGTCCTTTAGGGAAGGAAATCTGCCATCTTTACCTGGTCTGGCCTACATGTGACTCCAGAGCCACAGCAATGTGGTTGACTCTCAACTGCCTTCGGGCAACTAGGGATGGGCAATAAATGCTGGCCAGCCAGTGACGCCCATGTCCCACGAATGAATTTAAAAAACATAGTGGTGTTGGGAGGCAAAATAGGCTGCCTGGCCAAGTGGGGCAGTTGGAGGCAGGAGGTCATGTGATAAAGGTTCCAGGAGTATGACCGGCCAGAGTCGGTGATCCTAATTGGGCTCATTAGCGAGGTTCAGCTTTCTCGTTTCCAACCAGATCCTACTGCCTCACTGAAGGGTGGATGTAAAGTTAGATTCATTGACTGGGACTGAGATCAAATCTTAACAGACCAAACGGTGCACAGGCACATCTTCAGCTGGCCTTCCAGTGAAATAAACTGAAAGCAAGACTCTGCTCTTTGCGAATTAAAGTTTTCAGTCTGGGCTAACAAGCAAGACGTCTAATGCCTGTTATATTCTGCCCCGCGCCCCCACCAAAATACAATGACAGGAAGTGTGTCGATTCAACACCAGTTGTGAATGAGATTGATAGAAACTGTGTAATACTGTGGGTGGCAAGTTCATGTGTGAGGCCACACAACTATTGAAGCCATTTGTCTCTGTTTATTGGTGTAATAGTCCACCTCCTCTCATGCTGTTATCCCCAGGTGTTGTTTTATTCAAACAAATAAAAACACAATTTAGCTTATCCATGGTTCGCAGAAATCCATTTTCCTCCCACGTATGTTGTGTCACAGCCTGGCAGACTCACCTTCAATCTGCTGACTCCAGCAATACATGAAGACCAGTTGAATCTGGAACAGGTGGAGTTCCCAATCTCACAGCTCTCATTGCTTCTCCAAAAATCATGAGAGTTGTAAAACTGGGCTGCCGATTCCTTATTCTCCATTATTCGAGTATGCGTGTTACGATTCGCAATCTCTCCGTGTCAGTTACTGGAGGTGAGCAGCATGCTAATTTGGTGTTGCCATATCATTTACACGATTGCAACTTTGACCGAGCAACTGCCATGCTCAACACATGTTAATATCACATGGTGCGGCCAGCTTTCTGTTCTTAAAGGCAGTCTGTCCACCTGAAAGGAATGTTGGACTGAATAACGGCTACTGAATGCTATTGCTACAATGCTAAATGAGGGGAGTGGAACACCAGGGAAAGAGAGGGCTCCATGCAGGATAATAGATGCAATGCTGGATGTCTTATTGGTAAAGGAGGGAAGGCACCTAGAAGAACAAGGGCAGCAGCTACATGGGAACACCACCACTTGCAAATCACACACCATCTTGCCTTGGAACTGCTCCCTTATTGTGGCCGTGTCAAAATCTTGGAACTCCCTCCCTAACAGCACTGTGGATGTACCCACACCACATGGACTGCAGCAGTTCGAGAAGGTGGCTAACTACCACCTTCGCAAGGGGCAGTTAGAGACGGACAATAAATATCGGCCTAACCAGTGACATCTCGATGCTGTGATGGGATTAAAAGAAACCAGTGAAAGCAGTGTAAGTGGAGTTCCCTGAGTTGTAAGATGTTCCACAATCTCAGATAAAACACTAATTATTCACTGCCTGAGCGAGGCCCTGTCTTTCTTCCCCGGTGGTTCTGATGCCCCTTCGCAGCATCTGATATACTCGCCATGACATTCGGAAGAGCTACCTTAACATGAAATGATGTCAGTGAGATTCCTTGGCAGCTTTCAGGCTCCCCTTTCCCGTGGTTAATGACAATAATTCTCTCCTGGAACACAGAGGGTATGCACGCCTCACCAGTTTAGAGTTCTATTCTGGAAAGAGCAAAAGGCCTTCTTCATCTAAACCCATCATACGATTAATGATTAAAGAGCAAAGATCTAGCCTGACACAAAACCTTTCACTAACTATAGTCCAAAGCAAACGTCCTTAATTCACCATGTCCGTGTACAAAAGATTTATGAGCACAAAATGTGATGCCGGCAGGGCAGAAACACTTGAACGAGTAGATGATTAACTTTTCGTCAGAGGTTTTGTCTGATTGGTAGGCGAACTGTACAGTACATTCAGGAGATAGTTGCCAATAAAAGTTTAAACTGTTTCCTTGGTTCCTGAACTTGATCTCATCCGTGCTTCAATTCCCTAGATTTATCCTCCCCCATCAAATCCATTGGGCGACAACCAGACAGAAACACAAGGGAGTAACTGACTTCATGGCGGTGGATGTATTTGTTGAAGTTTAGGATAGGAGTGTGAGCAGCAGTTAGCTCTGTGGTACTCGTTTAGCTTCAATGTGTGATTTTTTTTAAAGAAACCATACTCTCTATTTTCTGCTCAACCCCTCATGCCTTCTTGAAGCCATCGCCCCTTCCCATCAGCAAAAAAAAACATCTGGCTGCCTGCTTCCCAACATTTGAAAAGTGGCAAACCACAGCTATACTTTGCCAAGCATAATCATAGACCAATAATGGAAGTCCATGCTTGCCAATTCCTTCTTAAGGCATGGTACCTGAAGAGAGAGGACACCCAAATAGAATCCCTACAGCGCAGAAAAAGGCCATTCAGCCCATGGAGTCTGCACTGACAACAATCCCACCTAGGCCCTATTCCCGTAAACCCACACATTTACCCCGCTAAGCCCTCTAACCTACGCATCCCGGGACACTAAGGGGCAATTTAGCACGGCCAAGGCATCTAACCCGCACATCTTTGCTCTGTGGGAGGAAAACTGGAGCACCCGGAGGAAACCCACGCAGATGTGGGGAGAATGTGCAAACTCCACGCAGACAGTGACGCAAGCCGGGAATCGAGCCTAGGTCCCTAGAGCTATGAGGCAGCAGTGCTAACCACTGTGGCACCATGCTGCCCCAAATGTGGATGTCTCTGCAGAATGGTTCTCAGTTTATAAAGTTCTTTTCTGTGTTAGAGCCATTACATCAATGCACCTTGTTGGCATTACTATTTTTGAAAATATCTAGTTCATAATTCATTTGTTTTAGAATATAACTTTTAGATTTGGGAAATGCAGTTTATACTGTAAAAAACTGGGAGAATCTGATTGATAAACTGATAAGCAAAGCTGGAGCAAATGCAATTCAAACAAGCTTGAATTTAACTACAGTTAAAAACTAACATATGTGAATTTTACAAGGTCAGAGTTGACAGAAAACAAAACTTAGCCAATAGATGACCCATTTCTGGGCCTCTTGGTTGAGCCAGGGTGTCTATCGATATTTCCATAAAAGAAGCTAAAAACTACCAATTCTGGGAAAGAGGGTCGTAAAACTCCATCAGAGATAGAAATTAAATCAAAGTGTTGTGTTGAAGGTAAAATAATCTGCATTTAGGTTTGAATCTGCACAAAACATGCCACATTGTCATAGAGATATTGATTCAGGAAAGAGCCTTGATTACAAGCTGTCTTTATTTAATTGATCTATGTGTATTTGCTGACAGATACAAGTGATTCAGTTTGGGAAACAGACAGGGGAATTTTCAGTTTTGTTGTGGCGCAGATCAATTAAAGTTTCAAAGGTGTTTTCTCTAACTGGCATGGCTAATAAGCCAAAGGGCATCCTGTCATTCCAAAGGTGCAGATTAGATACAATCAGTATATCAGATCAGACATAGTCAGAGTGGATGATGTAAGAACATAAGAACATAAGAAATAGGAGCAGGAGTAGGCCATCTAGCCCCTCGAGCCTGCCCCGCCATTCAATAAGATCATGGCTGATCTGACGTGGATCAGTACCACTTACCCGCCTGATCCCCATAACCCTTAATTCCCTTACCGATCAGGAATCCATCCATCCGCGCTTTAAACATATTCAGCGAGGTAGCCTCCACCACCTCAGTGGGCAGAGAATTCCAGAGATTCACCACCCTCTGGGAGATAGGTAAGGTTAAGCATATTCTGAATGTGCTCAAGCCACTTCCAACCTCTCTCATATTAAGATGTCAGGGAGCAGGTGTCTTGGTCACCTAGATCGGGGAGAAGGAGGATTGAATAATGTGCTCAATGCTGCTTGATGGGATATGACTGAGAAGGAGAAGAACCATGGCCTGAAGACTTGGTCCAAGGGAGGGCCCAGTAAGACCTGGAGGGTGAGGAGGTCAGATCAATCCCACGGAGGTGACTCCAATGACCACGGGTCTGTTGAATACGCCGTTCCTATCTGGAGATGAGCAAGAGACAAGGCAGTGCGTGTCTAAAGCTTGTCAAGAGATCTGGCAGGTCATGTCTGCCATGTTCTGCAGGAGCATCTAATACTCATGGACTGGGAAGAAATTCCCTCCCAGTGTCCCTGAAGGTCACCACCGCATTCAATGAATTTTGCCAGTGGATCATTCCAGGGATGCACTGGGGACTATGCGGCATCTCACAGTCCTCAACACAAGTGAAGTCAGAGCTGGGAGCACACAGGTTCTGCTGATATTTGAGAAGGTGGAGGAGATAGGGGAATGCACAAGTGGTTAGTGTCTTGGAAATGGAGATTTACTGGAGATTGCAGAGATGAGAACATAAGTTCATAGGAGCAGGAGGAAGCCATATGGCTCATTGAGCATCTCCTCCACTTAACAATCTTCTCCCTCAACTCCACTTCCCAGCCCTATCCCCATATCCCTCCATTTGTTTAGTGCCTGAAAATACAATGAACTCAGTTTCAAATATCCTCATCAACTGAACTTCCATCACTCTCAAAGATTCCCGATCCTACAGCAACAAAGGGCACGCAGGGACTTATAGACAAGGATCAATGTTTGGGAGAGTCAGACAGCACATGTCCTGTGGAGTTAGAAACCTTGGTTATAATACTACCTTGACTGCCCTTCAAAAATTGCTGAATTTGGTTTAAAGCATGTTGGAACTTCCTGAGGTTGTGAAATTAAATAAATAGAAGTTTTGATGAGTTAGAATCATAGACTCCCTATAGTACAGAAGGAGGCCATTCAGCCCATTGAGTCTGCACCACAATCCCATCCAGCCCTATTCCTGTGACCCCACACATTTACCATTAATTCCCTGACACTGGAGTCAATTTAGCTCGACCAATCAACCTAACCTGCACATCTTTGTGATTGTGGGAGGAAACTGGAGCACCCGGAGGAAACCCACACAGACATGGGGAGAACGTGCAAACTCCACACAGACAGTGGCCCGAGGCCGGAATCGAACCTGGGTCCCTGGCGCTGTGAGGCAGCAGTGCTAACCACTGTGCCACCATGCCGCCCAAGTTGAATGGTCTTCTCTTGTTTAATGTGTTCTCATGTTTTTGAGTTTTGGAAACTGCAGTGATCACTTACACTGCTTCAGCTGTAAATTGGTAGTTTGAAAACTCAATCCCCAGATGAGATATTCTTGGCAGGACTGCCTGGTTGAAATGGTCTCTTAAGATGCAGGAATGCAGTGAGCGCGGCAACGTGCAGGCTCGGTGTTTGTGTTGTAACCTGCCACATCTATCGCAGTTTGTGCAGTGACTGTTCTGGGTGCCTGGAGCATTCTCACAGTGCTGCTTAATTAAACACTGAGACCCTTAACATCCTGTAAGACGTGAAGTGAAAATCAGATCAGAACCTGTTGGCAATCGGAGGTTTATTTTTCTCTCTTTAACTCACTGCAGGCGCTATGCTTCTACTCAAGGTTTTCTAGCACAGCTAACGTCTGCTCCCCTGCTAATAGAGTCATAGAGTCATAGAGGTTTACAGCATGGAAACAGGCTCTTCGGCCCAACTTGTCCATGCCGCGCTTATTTTTTTAAAAAAACCCTAAGCTAATCCTAATTGCCTGCATTTGCCCCATATCCCTCTATACCCATCGTACCCATGTAACTGTCTAAATGCTTTTTAAAAGATAAAATTGTACCCGTCTCTACCACTACCTCTGGCAGCTTGTTCCAGACACTCACCACCCTCTGTGTGAAACAATTGCCCCTCTGGCCACTTTTGTATTTCTCCCCTCTCACCTCAAACCTATGCCTTCTAGTTTTAGACTCACCTACCTTTGGGAAAAGATATTGACTATCTACCTTGTCTATGCCCCTCATTATTTTATAGACCTCTATAAGTTCACCCCTCAGCCTCCTACGCTCCAGAGAAAAAAGTCCCAGTCTATTCAGCCTCTCCTTATAACTCAATCCATCAAGTCCCGGTAGCATCCGAGTAAATCTTTTCTGCACTCTTTCTAGTTTAATAATATCCTTTCTATAATAGGGTGACCAGAATTGCACACAGTATTCCAAGTGTGGCCTTACCAATGTCTTGTACAACTTCAACAAGACGTCCCAACTCCTGTATTCAATGTTCTGACCGATGAAACCAAGCATGCCGAATGCCTTCTTCACCACTTTGTCCACCTGTGACTCCACTTTCAAGGAGCTATGAACATGTACCTCTAGATCTCTGTTCTGTAACTCTCCCCATGGTGCGGGTCAGGTCAAATGTCAAAAGGCAGAGGACAGAAAAGCAAGAGCGAAGCAACAATTGTATTTCTTGGAGAGATAGTGATATTCCAATCTTCTTCCCACACCTAGTGGTGCACCATGACAGACTTCCATCTGTTTCCATAGCTAGTGATTCCTGCAATAGGTTGCTGATCTGTTGCCTGCATCTTATAGCTTGAGGGGCGCTACTCCATATCAAGCGTGGCTAACCAGGAGTCTCTCCCGCTTTTACACCAGCCATTGGCGTGTTTGGAAGGATTTTCCAGGACGACGCTCAGGGCAGAATTTTCCTGTCCCGCCCGCCACAGGAATCATAGCGGACGGGACAGGACCGTGCAAAGATCTGTTGACCTCGGGCGGGATTTTCCAATCTTGGGATGAGTGTGCCTGGAAAATCCCATCAATCTATTTGGCCATGTTATGAACATCATTTGGCCATCAGATCCTGGGGTTGGACTTGAACCCAGAGCTTCTGGCTCAGAGGCAAGAAGGCTAATCCACTGTGCCACACACCCTCCTGGTTCCAATATCACCGAGTTGTTACATACTTGTTCCTTTGAAATTGAAGGATTGCGTTTGAGGAACATTTGTTCGTGTTTCCCGCTCCTGCTTGATGCAAAAAAAGAACTTGCATTTGTTTGGTCCCTTTGAGGGGCAAGATGACCTACTCCTGCTCCTAGTTTTTATGTTCTTTATATCCTGACAATGCACCAAAATGCTTCACAAGTAATGAAGTTATATTTGAAATGCTGTGGCCGCTACGTGGGAAAAACACAGAAAATCCCAAAAACAGCAAATGAGTTGAATGGCCAGTTAATTTATTTTGATGATGTTGCTCATGTGAAGAACATTGGCCAGAACACCAGGGCCGACACTTCGATCATACATGGAAACATAGGAAAAAGGAGCAGGCCATTCAGCCCTTCGAGACTGCTCCGCCATTCATTCTAATCATGGCTGGTCCTCCATTGCAATGCCATACTTCTGCACTCTCCCTATTCTCCTTGGCATCCTTAGAGTCTAGGCCCAGAATCTCCTGCTCCCCGCCCTCCCCCCTCCCAGGCTCTCTCCTGCCCTTTTCCCAGCAAGTTCTCTTATGGCAATGTGAACTTCCAGCCTCACAGAAGCCAATGGCAGTTTGCATGGTTAGCCTGTCCCATCTCCTGGGGTTGACTTCAGCCGGACCGGAACATCCCACCAGCGGGCCGGACCAGAAAATCCCGACCCACTGCAACTGGATGGATCCCGATCCCTACTTAGCCATTTTGACTTGGAATGATAGCTAGAATTGCTTCTGCTCACAAGAATTGTCTTCCACGGATGCTCTAATATTAAATGTTATCCTAGTTTGCTCAGAACTATTAAAATGTCTCCACTGAAATCCTTTAAGCATTTCACTTTAATCTATTTATTTCCACTTATCTACTTATTTCTTTCTTCAATGTATTCAGTGACTTGACCTCCACAGCTTTCTTTTGCAGCAATTTCCAGAAGTTCAGAACTCTCTGCATGAAGTCATTTCTTCTCAGCTCAGTCCCAAGTGGCCTACCCTCTATCCTGAGACTACAACATCTTGTCCTCGAACCCCTAGTCTGGGGAAACATCATCCCTGTATCCAGCCTGTCCAATTCTGTCAGAATTTTAAACATTTCAATGAAGTCCCATCTCATTCTTCTAAACTCCAATGAACACACGCCTAGTCGATCCAATCTCTCGTCATACAACAATCCTACCATCTCAGGAATCAGTCTGATGAACCTTCGCTGCACTTGCTTCACTGGCAAGTATTTCCTTTCTTAGGTACGGAGACCAAAACTGTGCACCATCTCCTTCGAAGAGATCCATGGGATCATTTTGCAAATGGCGGATTACAAGGTCACAGGTGACGGCAAGGTCAAGTTAAGCTGTGGTTCTTTCCATGTTGGAATACGCAGTCAAGTGTCTCAATGTTAATAGGGAAGGCACGAGGGAGCCTGATAGCAGCTGGTGAACCTAACATGGTCAGGGATTTATGGCGGGTCCATATTTAAATAAAAGAATAAAGCGTCTCTCATCAAAATAGGCCAATGTTTATTTGGAATAAAAATAGGCCAAGCTGACATCTTTGGGCCAAATCTGAATGTTGAAAATAGGACCCCGCTTCCTCCCTACAGGTGACCCACTCACCTCCCCAAAAGAGTGGGGTTACAACTGGAAGCACTATCCAATGGGATGCCCGTTATTCCAGTCCCTTGCCTTCATGCTGGCCCACTGGGGGCAATTAAAATCTCCTGAAGCTGTACCCCGACATGGGTTAATGTTTTCAAGAGAGGGAGAGATAACAATGGAAAAGGCATGTTTGTGTTTGCCTGCTTGCTCTGCACCGAAAGCTGGGCTGACTCATCCTGAGCTGCTGCACCTTGATTACAACCTGCAGAGTTAATCATTGTTCAAAATGTCTAAAATAATCCACCGCCTATCAGGCTTTAACAGAGTCCTTGTCTGCGCTACTTCAGGATTGTTGCGTGGGATGTGTGTTGAGATGGCAGCGCTCAAATTAGGTCTCTTATTTGTGTCACTCATCCCTCAGTATCTCCTAACTCGATTATGTTATTAAAGCAAAGTTATTTAAAATGTTGCTTTTATTTCTTCTTAATTTTATGCCTTTCTCGGAGTTACAAAGCCAATGTTCAGAGTGGACTCAATCTCTTTGCTTGCTCTAAAAGCCAATCCAAATTCAAACTGAATGCAATTCATGGCCCCCACAAACGGGACACACTTGATCCAAGCTGAAAGGATCTGGCATTGCACCTGATCTCACACTTGATCTTATACTTGATCTTAGCCAAAAGCCCAAGATCTCTTATCAAAAAGGACATGGGAGCTGGAAGAACAAGTTGACAGCTCAAATGTTGCTTCTGTCACCCTGCGCCTTTGCTCATGGAACCTGCCTTCAAGTTCCTTTGGCCCTGGGTGCAGTCAGAACAAAATCATGACGCAATGTGACCAGCCCCTGCCCAATGGATTTGATAACCTTTTTTGAGAAACAGAGAGCAAAACTAAATTGTGAAGAGCTATTGTACTTCTCCATGAGCTCAGGCTGTCCTGAAACACTTTGCAGTCAATGAGGAACTGTGAAGTGCAGTCATCATTATAACATAAGGAATGTGGCAGCCAATTTGTGCACAGCAAGATCCCATAATGGCCTGCTGATTCTCATTCCTGATTTTTGTGCTTACGTCTCTGGAGTGAAACTTGACTCATAGTCTCTGATTTAGATAACAAGAGTGTCACAACTAGATCAACAGCAAATACCGACAGCTAATGGCTGCCAGCTGTGAGGTGATACTTCCAGAGGTAGCAGCGTAATTCATAGAATCCCTTCAGTGCAGGAGAGGCCATTCAGCCCAACGGCTGTGTACCCACTCTCTGACAGAATATCTTACCCAGGCCGTCTCCCCCCACCCCCGCTCCCACCATCCCTGTAATCCCACACATTTACCACGGCTAATCCACCTAATTTAGACATTGTTGGACATTAAGGAGCAATTTAACATGGTCGATCCACCCAATCTGAACTTCTTTGGAGTGTGAGAGGAAACCGGAGCACCCGGGGGAAACCCACGCAGACACGGGGCGAATGCACAGGCTCTGCACAGACAGTGGCCCAAGCCGGGAATCGAACCCGGGTCCCCGGCACTGTGGGGCAGCAGTGCTAACCCACTGTGCCACCATGCCACCCTGCCAGGAATCAAACCCGGGGTCCCTGGCACTGTGAGGTAGCAGTGCTAACCACTGTGCCACCATGCCACCCTGCCAGGAATCAAACCCGGGGTCCCTGGCGCTGTGAGGTAGCAGTGCTAACCACTGTGCCACCATGCCACCCTGCCAGGAATCAAACCCGGGGTCCCTGGCACTGTGGGGCAGCAGTGCTAACCCACTGTGCCACCATGCCACCCTGCCAGGAATCAAACCCGGGGTCCCTGGCGCTGTGGGGCAGCAGTGCTAACGCACTGTGCCACCATGCCACCCTGCCAGGAATCAAACCCGGGGTCCCTGGCGCTGTGAGGTAGCAGTGCTAACCACTGTGCCACCATGCCACCCTGCCAGGAATCAAACCCGGGGTCCCTGGCGCTGTGAGGTAGCAGTGCTAACCACTGTGCCACCATGGCACCCTGCTGGGAATCGAACCCGGGTCCCCGGCACTGTGAGGTAGCAGTGCTAACCACTGTGCCCCTATGTCCCCCTGCCGGGAATCGAACCCAGTCCCCTGGCGCCGTGAGGTAGCAGTGCTAACCACTGTGCCACCTTTACTCAGTCAAAACAATCTTTCTCCTCACCCTCAATCTCCAATACCTGAATGAAAAAACAGTAATGACCGGGAAACAAGAATATTGGTCCACATTGTATTTTTCCTGATTTTAACCATCAGACAAAATTGTTTGAAGAGAAGGAAATGAAACCAATTCATTTTAATGCCTTGCTGTGACTTTATTTCTCCTAGGTTGCTGGCGACAGTGTCCTGGGGATTAATTTTTAATTCCTGGAGACTTTCAGGACAAGCCTGAAGGGTTGGCAAAATTCGGTAGCCCTTATGCATGGACTAAAACGGGAGTGGCAGAATAAAAAGACAGGGTAGGAAAATTGGAAGGTATTGGCGGGTACTTCTTGATCTTCGCAGCAGAGAACACTAAAACTTCCTTAAGGCTGAAGATGTAACTGCAATTCAAGTTTCAGCTCAATTAAAGCACAAATGTGAGCTGGTAATGATTGCCTTCGTTGCATCCAAATATAGCAGCGTATGACTCAATGGTGATGTGAAGGCAGTGCTGTTAAGTAGAGCTACTTACCATAAAATATATCCAGTAGAAAAGATGCTAACTGCAGCCTGGCCTGACTTCCTGTTGGGATAATGATAATGTGTCGTCCTCATTTCAATTAGAACGAAGGGGAGGACTGTGGTGTGCTGGGGAAAAAAAAAGAGAAGAAAATGAAAAAGTAAACAGACTGAGAAACAAAAAATTATATAAATGTGTGCATTAGCAATAAAGATCAACCACCCTAAAACATTGAAGAAAACACTCACAATGAGATGATTCTGATCAAATGTTTTACAATCCTTCAGCAATACAAAACACAGACGGTGGTGCAGTGGTAATGTCACTCCACTATTAATCCAGAGGTCTTGTCTAATTTTCTTGGAATATGGGTTCAAATCTAACCAAGGCTAAAGATGCATCTCCATACTTCCAGAGGTAGCAGTGTAATGTCAGTATAAGTAGGGTAGAAACTTAAAATTTGATGAATAAATATGAAATTGAAAGCTACTCTTAGTAATGGTGCCATGGATCTATTGTTAGGGAACAACCCATCTCGTTTACTCATACTGTCTTGTGGGAGATGGAATCTGATGTCCTTCTCAGGCCTATATGTGACTCCAGATCCACAGCAATGTGATTGACTCTTAACTCCCCCCTGAAATAGCCTAACAAGTCACTCAGTTGTACCAAATGGCTATAGATACCAGATGGACTGTGCTGGTTCTAGAAGACAACTCACCACTACCTTTCTCAGGGCACTTAGGAATGGTCAACAAATGCTGGCTTTAGCAGTGATGTCCACATCCTATAAAAGAATTAAAAACACACAAATGCACTAGCTCATCCTAGAGTACTACAAGTCCCTTCCTCTGCCTCCCTTCTTCCGGCAGTCTGAATACTGAGGATTAAATAGAGGTTTGCGGCATGGAAACAGGCCCTTGAGCCCAGTTTGTCCAGGCAGCCCAGTTTTTACCACGAAGCTAGTCCCAATTGCCTGCATTTGGCCCATATCCCTCTACACCCATCTCACCCATATTACCATATGGTAATATGTGCAATTGAACTTGAATGCTGGAGGAGCCTGATATAAATTTATGTAAACATATGAAAAAAATAAATCGAATTATAAATTTAGCCTGTTAGTGCGGGAGGGGAAATTTAACAGGTGTGGCAGCAAACAAACCAGAACATGAAGGTCAAATTTCTGAGCATTGTCAAAACCGCTGGAAAGTTTATTGTTGTTTACTGGCATGCCAAACTATTTTCGACAGCCAGCAATTACACTCCAGGCACAACTCACGTAGCATTCCCCATTAACCGCCCACTGCACAATAACAGGCAATTAAACCACCTTGAGCATGTAGAGTAAAATCAAAAGTAGAAACTGCAAATGCTAGGTATCTGGAATAAAAACAGAAAGTGTTGGAAATGCACAGCAGGTCAGCGGGACTCTATAAAGAGAAAAGACAGATAGTGCTGCCTTCCAAACTTTTTTTTAAAACACTCATTCTTGGAATGTGAGCATTGTTAGCAAGGAAAGCATCTTTTCACCCATCCCTGGTTGCCCCTTGAGAGGTGGCGGTGAGCTGTCTTCTTGAGCCGCTGCAGTCCATATGGTGTAGCCACGCCCACAGTACTGTTATGGAAGGAATTCCGAGATTTTGACCTGGTGACAATGAACGAATGGAAGAGATATGGTGAATGTCGTGGAGGGGAACTTGCAGGTGGTGGTGTTCCCATGTGCCCTTGTCCTTCTAGATGGTAGGGATGATGGTTTTGGAAGATGCTGTTGAAGGAACATCCGTGCGTTGCTGCGATGCATCCTACAGATTGTGCACACTGCTGGCAATGAACGCAAATGGTGAAGGGAATGAGTACTTAAGATGGTGGATGAGTTTCCAATCAGGTGGACTACTTTGTCCCGATTGGTATCCATCCTCTTGAGTGTTGTTGGAGCTGCACTCATCCAGGCAAGAGGAGAACATTCGACTACTTGTGCCTTGTAGATGGTGGGCAGACTTTGGAGAGTCAGGTATGATCCAATTGGTCCAGTTCCCATTCTGATCAATAGTAATCCCCACAATTTGTCTTCCATTATCATAACCGAACCTTTATCTTCACAGATACTGACTGACCTGATTGGAACTTCCAGCATTTTCTTTAATAAGTTGAATACGTTTTTCAAAAGATGCCACATAAATGGGGCAATGATCAAAGGTCAATCAGTGGCAGATGATGATGACTAATTTCAACCATGGGTCTGCTGAGCTCCAACCACAACATTAGACCATCCCTTTGTGAATCATTCCGTTCTTCTATCCACGAGAAGGAAGTTGTGGAGCCAATAGGGAATTTCCACCTTGGTATTTATTCGGGAGAGTGCAGCAGAGAGAGCAAAGAAGGTAAGCATGCAGGTGGGACAGGCGGCAGAGAAGGTAAATGGTATATTGGCCTTTATGGCGAGAGGTTTCGAGTAGAGGAGCAGGGATGTCATGCTGCAATTACACAGGGCCTCAGTGACACCACACGTGGAATACTGTGCGCAGTTTTGGTCTCCTTATCTGAGGAAGGATAGAGGGAGTGCAGAGAAGATTTACCAAATTGATTTCTGGATGGCGGGACTGACATATGAGGAGAGATCGTGGGCGGCACAGTAGCACAGTGGTTAGCACTGCTGCTTCACAGCTCCAGGGACCTGGGTTCAATTCCCAGCTTGGATTACTGTCTGTGTGGAGTTTGCACATTCTCCTCGTGTCTGCGTGGGTTTCCTCCGGGTTCTCCGGTTTCCTCCCACAGTCCAAAGATGTGCGAGTTAGGTTGATTGGCCATGCTAAAAATTGCCCTTAGTGCCCTGAGATGCGTAGGTTGGAGGGATTAGTGGGTAAATCTGCAGGGATATGGCGGTAGAGCCTGGGTGGGATTGTGGTCGGTGCAGACTCGATGGGCCGAATGGCCTCTTTCTGTACTGTAGGGTTTCTACGATTCTATGATTCTATGAGATTGAGTTGGTCAGGATTATATTTGTTGGCATTTAGAAGAATGAGAGGGGATCTCATAGAAACCTATAAAGAGATGAGGAGAAATATCTTCATCCAGGGCGTGGGGAGCCTGTGAAATGCACTGCCAAGAAAGACGTTGAGGCCAAAACACTGTATGTTTTCAGGAAGGACTGAGATATAGCTCTTGGGGTGGAGGGGATCAAAGGTTACAGAGGGAAGCAGGATCAGGATATTGAGTTGGATGATCAGCCATGATCATAATGAATGGTGGAGCAGGCTCGATGGGCCGAATGGCCTCCTGCTGCTCCTATTTTCTGTTTCTATAGCCTAAATGTTAAAGCCCAGTCTTTCAGGAGTGAAGAAATGAGACACCTATACACACTCGGCATGATGGAAGCTTCAAACTAACTTCTGCAAAAAGCAGTTTTGTTGTTAATTTTAACCCTAAAATGAATAGCCCTTTGTTAACCAAAGGAATTTAGGATATGGGGAAAAGGCAGGTACATCAAGTTAGGTCACACAGCAGGCATGATCTGATGGAATAGCCAAACCTGCTCGAGGGGCAGAATGGCCTCCTCCTGGCCCTAATTCTTATGTTCTTATGTTCTCATGAATCATGCAATAGAATCCTAGAATGGTTACAGTACAGGAGACCATTCAGCCCATTGAGTTCTCTGCAAATGCAATTGAACTAGTCCCACTTCCCTTCTCTTGTCCTATAACCCAAACTTTTTTTCCATTTTGAAAATCATGATTACATCTAACTTCACCACACTCTCAGACAGTGCATTCCAGATCCTAACCACTCACTGTGTGAATCTGTCTCCACCACACTCTCAGACAGTACATTCCAGATCCTAATCACTCTCTGTGTAAATCTGTCTCCACCACACTCTCAGACAGTACATTCCAGATCCTAATCACTCTCTGTGTGAATCTGTCTCCACCACACTCTCAGACAGTGCATTCCAGATCCTAACCACCCGCTGTGTGAATCTGTCTCCACCACACTGTCAGACAGTGCATTCCAGATCCTAACCACTCGCTGTGTGAATCTGTCTCCACCACACTCTCAGACAGTACATTCCAGATCCTAATCACTCGCTGTGTGAATCTGTCTCCACCACACTCTCAGACAGTACATTCCAGATCCTAATCACTCATAGCTTTAAAAAGATTTTCCTTATGTTGCCTTTGATTCTTTTACCAATCATATTATATCTGGTTCTCAAACCATTCCACCAATGGGAACAGTTTCTCCATATCTTCTCTGTCCAGACCCCACATGATTTAAAAAATCACCTCTATCAAACCCCTCTCAATCTTCCAAGGCACAATAAGAAGTCTCACAGCACCAGATTAAAGTACAACAGGTTTATTTGGTAGCACGAGCTTTCGGAGCGCTGCTCCTTCCTCAGGTGAGTGGAGAGTTGGGTTCACAAACAGGGCACACATAGACCCTGTTTGTGAACCCAACTCTTCACTCACCTGATGAAGGAGCAGCACTTTGAAAGCTCATGATTCCAAATAAACCTGTTGGACTTTAACCTGGTGTTGTGAGACTTCTTACCGTGCCCACCCCAGTCCAACGCCGGCATCTTCACATCTTCCAAGGAGAATAACCCCGGGGTTTCTCCAATCTATCCATCTAATTGAAGTTCCTCATCCCTGGAATCATTCTCGTCAATCTTTTCACATTCTCTTGAAGGCCTTCACATCTTTCTTAAAGTGTGATGCCCAGAATTGGACACATTACTCCAATTAGTTGCCCCCTAATGCGACAGCAGATCCAGGGGGAGCCTGGGAAATGAACTGCGCAAGTGGATTTCCACGACATTCCCAGCACAGTTACAGAGAATGATGGGACAATCCCTGTGAGTATTTCACCTTTGATAATCTTGTGACCACTGGCAAGCCTGCTTGTCAGTAATCATTGTCACCCTTGATGTGTTTCTACTCCAGCAGCTATTGAAATCTTGGCTCTTGAGGGTCAAAATGCTCCACAAGTTAAATTCCTTTCCAGTAATTACACATCAAAAACACATGCAATCATTTGGTATGTATTAAGTTACTATATATATTAATAAAACTCATTGGATTCGTTTAACATCAAACCATTACCAGGTGGCCCTGGCACATCAATGTACAATAAATATGGAAGCACTCAACAAATGGTTCTGAGGTGGTGCTTTCCCAGTGGGTGAGTTTCTAATCTCAGCCAGGGCCAAACACGGAAGACATTGAGTGACATTTGGGATGTTGTCTCCACTGGGAAATAAAGAATGTCGGAAAATGAGGCCGTGTTTCGTCCTTTTAGCAAAGAGAATGATGGAGGTCAACATTGGTAAAGGCTCAATCTCTTGCCCCATCACCCATTCTTTGTGAAGCTCACACATTAAGAGGGATAGCTGGATATCCTTCTTCTTTTCTTCCTATGCCTGGTGGTACATGAGGCAGACAAAGCATGTGATTACGGCTGTTTCCATAGCTGATTTTTTCTGATGTGGAGGTGCCGGCGTTGGACTGGGGTACACACAGTAAGAAGTTTAACAACACCAGGTTAAAGTCCAACAGGTTTATTTGGTAGCAAAAGCCACACAGGTTTTCGGAGCCTTAAGACTCTGGAGCAGATCATGAGGCTATTGCCAAATGCTATCGCTTGAGGGCGCCACTCCACATCAAGCACAGCCGGATGTCTCTCCTGCCGTGGTTGTGTGATGGAAATGATTTTGCAGGTTGCAGGTTGATAATCGACCTGTTTGGCCGTGTTGTGAAAGCACCTTGCTTGGCCATGAAGTTCTGGACTGGGACTCAAACCCGGAGCTTCTGGCTCAGAGGCAGGGATGTGACTCACTGGGTGGCACGGTGGTTAGCACTGCTGCCTCACAGTGCCAGGGACCCAGGTTCGATTCCTGGCTTGGGTCTATGCGGAGTCTGCATGTTCTCTCCATGTCTGCGTGGGTTTCCTCCCACAGTCGGAAAGACGTGCTGGTTAGGTGCATTGGCCATGCTAAATTCTCTCTCAGTGTACCCGAACAGGTGCCGGAGTGTGGCGATTGGGGGATTTTCACAGTAACTTCATTGCAGTGTTAATGTCAGCCTACTTGTGACACTAATAAATAAACTTATAAACTTAAAACACTGAATATTACATCGGACTGTCTGGAAAAACACCTCACAAATAGACAATTTGGCCCAACTGGTCCATACCGGTGTTTCTGCTTCAATAACCTTTCTTCCTTCTTCATCTCACCCTATCAGTATGTCTTTTTAACCCTTTCTCCCTCATACTCTAACCCAACATCCCCTTCAATGCAATCATTCTATTTCCTTCAACCACTCCCTTTGGTAGTGAGTTCCACATTTTTCCCACTGTCAGGGCAAAGATGTTGGGCGGGATTCTCCGGCCGCACTCGCCTGAAAATCAGAGATTCCTGCTTGACTTCAGTAGACTTTTCCATGGTCCGGTCCCCGCCCACTAGAATTCCAGTGGCGGAAGGGCTGGGAGAATTAAAGTCATTTTTCATCGAATCATAGAATCCCTACAGTGCAGAAGGAGGCCATTTGGCCCATTGAGTCTGCACTGACCACAATCCCACCTAGTAACCCACCTGTAACCCCACATATTTACCCTGCTAATCCCCCTGACACTAGAGTCAATTTAGCACGGCCAATTCATCTAATCCGCACATCTTTGGAGTGTGGGAGGAAACCGGAGCACCCGGAGGAAACCCACGCAGACACGGAGAGAATGTGAAAACTCCACACAGACAGTGACCCGAGGCTGGAATTGAACCTGGGTCCCTGGCACTGTGAGGCAGCAGTGCTAACCACTGCAAATTCTTTATTGGATTTATTTGTGACTCTCAGAGAGTTATAGTCCCATTGGTTTAGTCTGGAGAAGATGACAATGGGAAGAACAAGAGGGAAAAAATGAGAGCTGAAAGTGGGTGTTCAGTAGAAAATGGAAAACCATGCTGCAAGGGCACAGTTGCACAGAGAGTGTTAAAGAGGATATGAATCTGTCACCTCCCTCAGCTTGTAAATTCTGTTTGTGATTTCAAGTCGCTCAGAGTACACATCTGCTTTTCAGTTTGCAGTCTGAGACTGAGACTGTTGCAGAACTTCCTGGGTTTCTCAGACAACCGCACAGTTTGATTGTTATCTACAGCCATTATCTCCTCAGACTAAGGCAATTGTTTGAAAGGATGATGCACCCTTACTGAACACCCACTTTCAGCTCTCATTTTTACTCTCTTGTTCTTCCCATTGTCATCTTCTTCAGACTAAACCAGGGGGACTATAACTCTCTGAGAGTCACGAATAAATCCAACAAGGAATTCGCAGTGGTTAGCACTGCTGCCTCACAGTGCCAGGGACCCAGGTTCAATTCCAGCCTCGGGTCACTGTCTGTGTGGAGTCTGCACGTTCTCCCCGTGTCTGCGAGGGTTTCCTTTGGGTGCTCCTGTGTCCTCCCACACTCCAAAGATGCAGGTTAGCTGGATTGGCCATGCTAAATTGTCCCTTAGTGTCCCAAGATGTGTAAATTAAGGGGATTAGTGGGGTAAACACGTGGGATTAGAGCCTGGGGAAGATGCTCTGACGGAGAGGCGGTGTGGTCTTGATGGACCGAATGGCCTCCTTCAGCATTGTGGGATTCTGTGAGCATGAATTCTACGTGGCCAGATTCCACTCTGAGAAGGAAATCATGAATTTCGAACTTGCAGATTGCCAGGTGTTGAAAATATTTGGAAAACTCATGCTGGGGAATCATTGGGAAAGTCATAAGCCCTGGTTTCAATCGAAGCTCTTGGAAGAATGGCAGGATGGCACCAGATGCCAAATTAACATCCGCCTGACATTATCTTTGTGTGTCTGAGCTGTGGACAGCTTTGATCTCCTTATCTCTAATCTTAGGAAGTGTGCAACAGAGGTTCATTAGAATGTTTCTTAGCAGTAGAACGTTGTTTGAACATTGGGGAGAGATGGAGCAGAGTCCCATGGAGGTGAGAAGAATTGAAGGAGATTTCAATGAAACATTTCAAAGCCTTAAGAAGGTTTGGTGCAGTAGATGCTGAGAGGCTGTTTCATCTGGCTGGATAGCCGAGAGTTTGGGGGCATAGTCTCAGAATAAGGGCCATTTATATGTAGCAGAAATTCCTCCACTTAAAAAGCTATGAATCTTTGGAACTCTCTATCCTAGAGAAGTGTGGATGCTCAGGCATTTAGTAATTGAAATTGTTGGATTTTTTTGGATTTAAGTTACATTTGATTTGATTTGATTTATTATTGTCACATGTATTAGTATACAGTGAAAAGTATTGTTTCTTGCACGCTATATAGAAAAAGCATACCGTTCATAGAGAAGGAAAGGGAGAGTGCAGAATGTAGTGTTACAGTCACAGCTAGGGTGCAGAGAAAGATCAACTTAATGCGAGATAGGTCCATTCAAAAGTCTGACGGCAGCAGGGAAGCTGCTCTTGAGTCGGTTCATACATGCCCTCAGACTTTTGTATCTTTTTCCCGCCGGAAGAAGGTGGAAGAGAGAATGCCCGGGATGCGTGGGGTCCTTAATTATGCTGGCTGTTTTTCTGAGGCAGCGGGAAGTGTAGACGGGGTCAATGGATGGGAGGCTGGTTTGCGTGATGAATTGGGCTCCATTCACGACCCTTTGTAGTTCCTTGCAGTCCAGTAGGAGTCATACCAAGCTGTGATACAACCAGAAAGTATGCTTTCTATGGTACATCTGTAAAAGTTGGTGGAGTCGTAGTGGATATACCAAATATCCTTAGTCTTCTGAGAAAGCATGTTCACGAACCATGACCCCAAGAATAAGTTTAAATCCACTTAATACACACCAAATATCTCATAACGAGTTATAGAAAATGCTTCTTATTCCACAGATGCTGCCCGACCTGCTGAGTTTCTCTGGCATTTTCTGTTTTTATTTCAGATTTCCAGCATCTGCAACTCCAATGAATATAATCCTAACCGACTTAGTCTCTCCTCATATGACAGACCTGCCATCCCAGGAATCAGCCTGGTAAAACTTCACTGTACTCGCTCTTTAGCAAGGATATCCTTCCTCAGAAAAGGACACCAAAACTGCACACAATACTCCAGGTGTGGCCTCACCGACGCCCAATACAATTGCATTAAAACATCCCTATTCCTTTACTCAAACCCTCTCGCTATGTAGGGCAACATACCATTTGCCTTCTTTACTGTCTGCTGTACCTGAGTGCTTACTTTCAGCGACTGATGCACGAGGACACCAAGGTCTCATTGAGTATCCACCTCTTTCAATTTACACCCATTCAAATAATAACCTACCTTCCAATTATTGCGACCAAAGTGGATAACCTCACATTTATCCACTTTATGCTGCATCTGCCATGCATTTGCCCACACATTCAGCCTGTCCAAATCAGGATTTAGATCAGATGAAACTGTTTCCATTTATGTAAGGGTTGGCAACTAGAGCACAGAGCTTTCAGATAATGAGCAATAGAAAAACTGGAAGATGAGGAGACTTGTTTGAATACCAGAATATACTGCCAGAACAGACTGTGAAGGCAGATTCAATGGTAACTAAGGGCAGCACGGTGGCACAGTGGTTAGCACTGCTGCCTCACAGCGCTGGGGGATTCGGGTCGATTCCCAGCTTGGGTCACTCTGTTTGGAGTCTGCACGTTCTCCCCGTGTCTGCATGGGTTTCCTCCGGGTGTTCCAGTTTCTTCCCACAGTCTGAAAGACGTGCTGGTTCGGTGCATTGGCCATGCTAAATTCTCCCTCAGTGTACCCGAACAGGCGCCTAGTGTGTGGCGACTAGGGGATTTTCACAGTAACTACATTGCAGTGTTAATGTAAGCCTACTTGTGACTCTAATAGTAAATAAGTAAGTAAACAAAGGAAGAGAATTGGGTAAAATAGGAGAAAAAGGAAAGAAAAAGATTGCCGGGAGATGTGGAGTGAATAAGGGAATGAAACTAAGTAGAGGGTTCCTCCAAAGAGCTGGCACAGGTGTGATGGGCTGAATGACCTCTTTCTGTGCTGTTTGATTCTATCATCTTTGTTTTGAGACTGAAAAAACAGATGGATTCAAGTGACTTGGACTCTGAAAAAAAAGGAATCTGACCCATCCCCTTTTTTGCTGTGCTGCTTTGATGGATTGCCCTGGAAGTGGATGTGGGAAAGAGGGAGGCAAAGGGTAAACATTCATGCTTCTCCGGCTTGCTTTGTTGGGCGGCGTCTGTTTTGTCAACTCCTCAAATCCCTGGAGCCTCTTCTGTTTGGAAATTCCTAGGAATGTTTGGCAAAACGCACACTGTGCAAAATTGTCTTTGGGAAGCCTTGTGATGACCCGGGACTGACCAGAGAGGAGGCTCCCAGCAGTCGACGCAGAGTCTGAAACTGGCGTGAATGAACATTCTTCTGCAAAAACACAAATGGGAATTTAAGCTCGTCACGTTGAAAATAAATCTTTGGCATTGTGGTGTCGTTCCAGTACTGTGTGTCCACGAGTTAATAGCTATTCACCAGAGCACAGCAAAGGACATTCATGAGAACAAGAGGAAGAATCAACCTCATGGGAGAACTTGACATAATCTGTAGGAAGTGGAATATCATTGTGAAAGAGGGAAAATATCTGAAGGAGACCTCACTATTAGAATATGTGATAAACAACATTTTAAAAAACTACTACAACAGATTGCCATCTTTATTCTCCAATGTTATGGATATCAAACAATCATCGCTAAAAGCAATTTATATTTACAGTCTTTGACACAGAAAAATGTCCCAGAGTGTTTCTCAGAGGTATAATCAGAGCAAAATCAATAGATGTCAAGCTATCTAACAGAGGCGTGACAAAAATAATGATCACTAGCGACTGACAAAAGACATCGAGGTGTCACGAGGATACTTTTTTTAAACCCAGCGAGTAGTTGCTATCTTCAATTTTAACTGTCAAAAGGGAATTGAATAAATACTTGAAAGGAAAATGCTTTCAGGGCCATGGGGAAAGAGCGCAATTAATTTGATAGCTCTTTCAAAGGTTCAGCATCGACACAGTGGGCTGAATGGCCACCTGCTATGCGACGTCATTCGATTAATTCCATGAATCAAAGGGGGGAATTTTAAAGGCGAGTCTTAAAGGAAGAGAAGTTGTGAGATGGAAGGGTTTATGGAGTAGTGTCAGAAGAAGGGGCCCATTCTACTGGAAGGCTGGGGCACTCATGGTGGTGGGGGAGATGGGAATCGTACAAATGCACAAAGTCCGAGTCAGAGGAACAAAGGTTTTAATGAGGAGGAAAAGCTACAGAAGCGCGGAGGGACAAGACTACGATGAGATTTCAACATGGGAACGTGGCTTTTGAATTGTAGGCCAGTGAGCACTTGAACGAGTGGGATGGCGCAGAATGGAATCAGAGCGTAGATTTCTGGATGAGCTGAGGTTCACAGAGGGTAGGAGATGTGTGGCCTGCCAGGAAGGCATTAGGAGTTTGGAGATTAAAAAATGCACGATGGAGGTGGGGGTTATTATGGAGATGGAAGTAGGCAATCTTAGTGATAGAGGTGAAAGGGTCAGAGCTTAGTTGAGGGTCACATAAGAGATTGGAAATGGCCTGGTGCTGTGGCAGATGATGGAATTTGAAGTCAACAAAAAGAAAATCTGGAATTAAGAATCTACAGATGACCATGTCGATTGTTGGAAAAACCCATCTGGTTCACTGATGTCCTTTGGGGAAGGAAATCTGCCATCCTTACCTGGTCTGGCCTTCATGTGACTCCAGAGCCACAGCCATGTCGTTGACTGTCAACTGCCCTCTGAAATGGCCCAACATGCCACTGAGTTCAAGGGCAACTAGGGATGGGCAACAAATGCTGGCCAGCCAGCGATGCCCACGTCCTACAAATGAATTTAAAAAACATGGATTCGAACAGCTGTCTATCTGTAACCCAGCTGCTGTCCTTATTCCAGGAGTGGGAAAGATGATGAAGGTTTTTGGGAAAGCCTAATATGATCAGATTAAAAGCACCAGCATTAGGCAGCACGGTGGCACAGTGGTTAGCACTGCTGCCTCACAGTGCCAGATTTCAATTCCGGCCTCGGTCACTGTCTGTGTGGAGTCTGCATGTTCTCCCTGTGTCTGCGTGGGTTTCCTCCGGGTGCTCCGGTTTCCTCCCACAATCCAAAGATGTGCGGGTTAAGTTGATTGGCCATGCTAAATTGACCCTTAGTGTCAGGGGGATTAGCAGGGTAAATGCGAGTTACGGGGATAGGGCCTGGGTGGGATTGTGGTTGGTGCAGACTCGATGGGCCGAATGGCCTCCTTCTGTACTGTAGGGATTATATGATTGGCTGATGCAGCAGGTGTGCTGTGTTTACCCAGTCTGGCTTCTGAGGAAAGCCGCAGTTGGCATGTGTGACATACATGCATGCAGTACAGCCATCCACGGTAAGCATTCCCGTGACGTGAGAGAGCCAGAGACCTTGGCACGGGAAGCACCATTGCTTTCCTGTGGGCTGGCTGCAGCAGTTCGGAAGGCAGATGAATGAATCTGGAAGTTCTGTCAAAGCTGACCCTCGGCTCCTCCCCTGCCACTGCCAGGCAGCTGTACCCGAATGAACCTGTCGCTAGAGTGGGTGGCACAACACAAGCTGCTTTCCAATATTGCCGGCATTCCCTCCATTTCTCTTTGTGGTCCTCCTCGCAGGTGGAAAGCAATAGCATTTTAGTCCCTCCGCCACACCCAGAACCTGGGTAAGGTTAACGCCCAACACGAGAGGCGGGAGAACCCCACTGCTGTTGCATTGTTCACAATGTCAGCTCACACGCTGGCAGCACAGTGCAGTGCAGGGATCTCAAAGGTGGTGTTCCACAAGTGGGCCGTGAGCCAGCTTAGCAACTAACAATTTCCTGACCTCACTCCCCTGAGCATAATATCCACCAATGTAAGTATTTATGCTGAGCAGTTATTTCCAGGCTAATGCATCCAGCGGGGAGATAGAGCACATCACCAGGGAAAATGTTCATTTTAATTACATACAATCTGAAACTCTGCCAATTTGAACACAGGGTCTGAACAAACACTGAAAGACCAGACCATCGCAGAACCAAACAGTAACCCTCTAATTGAGGGTGAACCTACTCTCGACCTGTCCCCGGGGTGACATATTTATACAACAGAAAACAGTTAGGAATAGTTCAGTGTTGCAGGGCACCTGACAGATCAGGAAAGTTGATGGGACCATATCAGCACGTCACGTCTGTACTTTGCAATGTGTACTTCCTGTCAGATTGGGTCAGACTGCAGCTGGGTTCGAATCTGCAGCTGCAGATCGTTCAACCACCCTGTATTTAAAACTCCCAGAAAAACATCAGTGTCATTCTAATGGAAAAAGGGAAACCGGAATCATAGGCTGGTGTAAATATATATATAGAGAGAGATATTAAAACTGCAAAGGGATTCATAGATCATAGAATCCCTACAGTGAAGAAGGAGGCCATTCGACCCATCGAGCCTGCACCGACCACGATCCCACCCAGGGATTCTATTTACCAACCCCTCAATTCTCTCTTCCACCTTCTTCCTTCAGGAAAAAGATACAAAAGTTTGAGGTCACGTACCAACCGACTCAAGAACAGCTTCTTCCCTGCTACTGTCAGACTTTTGAATGAACTTACCTTGCATTAAGTTGATCTTTCTCTACACCCTCGCTATGACTGGAACACTACATTCTGCACTCTCTCGTTTCCTTCTCTATGAACGGTATGTTTTGTCTGTATAGCACGCAAGAAACAATACTTTTCACTGTATGTTAATACATGTGACAATAATAAATTGAATCAAATCATATTTACCCTGCTAATCCCCCTGACACAAGGGTTAATTTAGCATGGCCAATCAACCCTAACCCGCACATCTTTGGACTGAGATGTAACCGGAGCACCCGGAGGAAACCCACACAGACACAGGGAGAACGTGCAAACTCCACACAGACAGTGACCGAAGGACGGAATCGAACCCGGATCCCTGGCGCTGTGAGGCAGCAGTGCGAACCACAGTGCCACTGTGCCACCCCTAAATGTATTCATCCATTAGCAATGACAATAAGAGTCATTACAGCTCTTTCAGGTAGAGGGCCTGTACAGGTATAGAAGCATCTTGAGTGTGTTTGTTATTTCTCACACTGGTG
Source organism: Mustelus asterias (assembly GCF_964213995.1). NCBI lineage: Eukaryota > Metazoa > Chordata > Chondrichthyes > Carcharhiniformes > Triakidae > Mustelus > Mustelus asterias. Next base: position 5,882,511 of record NC_135815.1, read on the forward strand.
CTCATGGATTTACTTTTCCATTAACCCACACCTCCCACGGCATGTTTTGCAGAAACAGAGGTGGCCAGCTATTAGCCGGCGGTGGGATCCTCTGGTCCCGTCACTGTCAACGGGGGATGTCATTGTTCGTATCCCCGCCACCAGGAAACAGCTGGAAAATCCCACCCTTGCGTCTTAAATATAAAGGAAGTGGAAGTTGTGGTGCGTCAGTATGTGATCTGATCCTTTCTTAAAGAAATTCCAATTTTGAGACAAGCTCCAATAGTCAGAAAGCCTCCTAGTAGAAAGTCACGGATATTATTTTGATCTGATGTGATTTGATTTATTATTGTCACATGTATTAGTATATAGTGAAAAGTATTGTTTCTTGCACGCTATACAAAGTATACCGTTCATAGAGAAGGAAAGGAGAGAGTGCAGAATGTAGTGCTACAGTCATAGCTAGGGTGGAGAGAAAGATCAATTTAATATAAGGTGGGTCCATTCAAAAGTCTGATGGCAGCAGGGAAGAAGCTGTTCTTGAATCGGTTGGTGTGTGACCTCAGACTTTTGTATCTTTTCCCGACGGAAGAAGGTGGAAGACAGCATGTTCAGGGTATGTGGGGTCCTTAATTATGGCTGGGATTCTCTGGCTGCTTGCGCCGGAAGACCAGAAATCCCTGTCAAATGGACCTTTACGCAGTCCACCAAACTTTCTGTCCCGCCCGCTACGATTCCCAAACAGCCCTCCCACCACCCCCTCCATCCCCACCCCATCAACCCGTTTAATCCTGGTATAGTTCTGGTGAATCTGAGCTGTACCAACTCCAAGGCCAATCTATCCTCCAGGAGATGCCCAGAACTCAGAGCAGCTCTCCATCTGATCAGGACTCAGTACACTGAAGCAGCACTTACCCATTTCATGGTGCTAATCTGCTTAAGACAAAGGCTGACATTCTATTTGTCTTTCAAATTTCCTTTTGTCCCTGTACCCGTGAACATGAACACCCAAATCCCTTTGTTCTTCTGCACATCCCAAACCCTCTTCATGGTGAAAATATTCAGATTTGACTTTCTTAGATTCAATGTGGATGACGTCACAATTCCATGCATTGAAATTCCATTTGCCGTGGTTATTGACCTACTTGGTCAATACTTGGTTTATGTCCATATGAATCTTCCAGCTCCCATTCAACAGAACTTACTGTGCATCCTAACTTTGAGGCATTTGCAAGCTTGGATATACAACTTGCCATTCCTTCATTCGAGTCTTTGACGTATGTAGTGAAAAGCTGAGGCCCCAGTGCAGATGCCCAGAGAAAAGCACTTGTCACACCCCATTAGTCAGAGTACACTCTATTCCAACTTGCTGCCTCCCATCTCCCAACCAATTACTGACCCATGTCACAAAGTAAGCTCTGCAAATAGCCACAGTAAGGAGCAAAAATAGCACATCTCAGGGGCACAGCCTTTGCTCCCACCGTCATCTGAGCCCACGGCCAGGAGGTATTTCTCGTAACCCTTGGTAACGCAGGATTTGGATATTGTCAATTTATTTGTGAGAGAGATACTGATAATATGCAAAGAATGTGCACTGGACTGTGATTTCCCTGAACTAAATGGGTGTGAATACAGTTGCTATGGCTACAACCACAAACAAACAGATGAAGTGTGAAGAAAATTATGCAAAATATGTTCAGAGCGGAGACTATAAAATTCTGTAAAACTTTCCTCCTTTTTTTTGGAACTAAATATTTTGCTTCCAAAAGAGCTTTAGAACTAGGGACAGGACTAGGCTATTTGGCCTCTGCACCATTCAATAAAATCATGGCTGATCCGACTGTGGCCTTAACTTAATTCGCCTGCATGTCTCTCCATAACCTGACTCTCTTGTAGATTGTACCTTTGTGATATTGAAGGAGAAATGGAACTATTTTAGTGGAGGTTTGGTACTGCTCAACAATAAATGTAGACAATGCAGCCGGAATTTTACCGGCACGCCCACCCCGAGGCTCGCAGAATGGCATTCTCCTTTGGCCTCTTGTGGGAGCCTCAGGTGGACGAGGCGGTAAAATTCCGGTCGGCATGTCTAACCGCCACCATCGTCCAACACTTGACTGAAAATAAATAGGTCCCTTTTCACAATACTTGGGCAGAGTTGAAGGAAGCATAGGAAAACGGAGTTTTGTTTTCCGACAGCTGAAACTCGAATGAAAGAATGGGAATTGCTTAAAGCATGCAAACATTTAGCATTATTTTCTGAAAGTAATACCTTGCTGGGCATGGTGATCCATGTTGCAGCTTGCTAAGTCTAATGCAAAGAGCTGTATCTGGCAGGTGGCAGAATGGCGTAGGTACAAGAGGTGTAGGTACACCCACAGTGTTGTTAGGGAGGGAGTCTCAGGAATTTGACCCAGTGACGGCGAAGGAACAGCAAAATATTTACAAGTCAGGATGGTTTGTGGCTTGGAGGAGACCTTACAGGTGGTGGTGTTCCCAGGTATCTGCTGCCCTTGTCCTGGTAGAGGTCACAGTTTGAAAGGTGTAGTAGAAGGAACATTGGTGAGTTCATGATGTATATCTTGTCAATGCCGCTATACGATATGTGTGGAGGGAGTTGATGTTTAAGGTGATGGATGGGATCCCAGTCAAGTGGGCTGCTTTGTCCTGGATGAGATGTGGATCCCTTTAAATATGGCACTGCCAATGGGGTGGTAAGTTTACCTACACTGTTCTGTGGTTGTGAGACTCTCAATTTGGACAAGTTATAATCAGTCTCATTAACTTGACCAGTGAAGTATTCATGTACCAAGACAGCCATTTTGCCTCGTGTCACCAGTGACAAAGTCACAGCCCATGGATCTCCCTTGTTAAAGAGCATTTATCATCTTCGGTACTTGCTTTCATTTAGCATGACTATGTGATAGAAAAATCTGAACAGTTATGTTTTGATGTTGTACAAACATGCATCCCTGTGTGATAGTTTTAATTTACCACTTCAGATTGCTCCCACTACAATGAGTACCTGTGACACATGAGAATTGAAAGCACATAAATTTGCTCGTCTAATTCCGTAGACGCGATAGAGAGAGAAAGAGAGAGAGAGTTTTTAGGAGTTTCACTTTACTCATATGTTGCCTACGAATCCTTCCCTTTAATGGTGTCACAAAATGTTCTCTCTCGATGCAACGCAAGTTTGCAAGGTCAGCATTGATAATCTTTTCACAGTACAAAACTTTCACATGTTCTCATTATTAACACTGTAAATAGAGACAGACCGTCAAAGTTTTTGATCTTGCACTCATCAGGACAGATGCACGATTACCAGATTTCAAAGGGGGCAACAATTTATACAGCTTGAGAAAACGGTGCTGATTGGTTGGCAATTCAACTATGATTGGCCGAGGCATTGCTGTGGGGAATGCATCAGTGAACAATTATCCCCCAGGCTTTTGATTAACTCAAAAAAAAGGCCCAATTCCTGGTACATTCTCCATGGCAAAGCCTCGACCAATCAGAGTCAGCTTGCCAACCAATTAGCACTTTTTTCTCATGCATTATAAATTGTTTCTCCTTGAAATTTAGCATTCTTGTATCTGTCCTGCTGAGTGCAAGACAAAAAGCTTTGACAGTCTCTATCTTCCGCAATAATCACGTTCTGTACGACCAAGCGATTATAAGTATTGAATTCTTGGCGGTGATATTGGGGTTCCTTAATTTTTGGAGAAAAACACTCATGCAAAGTCCAGGAGAAAGACTCAGGTAGCTTAGGCCAGATCCAAAATGGGCACAGTTACGTTGTGCTCCTGAGAGAGCAGGTGTGTGTCCTTTCCTTCTCACTCGGTGTAAAGGTGGCGCTCTTGGTATCTCTGGCCCATTGTTTAAAAAAAACTTAAGGTATGTAAATCCTTTATATGGATGCACAATAGGAAAGCAAAATGGGCTAGATTAAACTAACCCTTGAAAATTGGCACAGGTGAGTTGTGTCTGGAAGTTTTGCCAAGGAAAGTAACTTCACCCCCTCTCCTCTTCACTTACTCCACAAAAATTCTGAGTCAGAACAGTTTCATCAAATTGCAGTAACATTCAACAAATGTGTCTCCATTGTACTCACCATTCCATGGTTAATCCACGGTGGTATAAAGCTGTCCAAGATTTTGGGATAAACCAACTCTCGATCATATAAGTATAGGGCCCAGAATATTATCACGACCATCTGCAAGAGAATAATAAATCAAACTGAAGTAACAATACCTATTCTTTCTTGAACACATGTGGTGTAGGAGCTGGTTCTTATATGTTGCATGAAGGCTTGGTTTAAGCTAATGTTGCTCCTTATTGTGTGAGATTCATGAACCAACCGACTCAACAACAGCTTCTTCCCTGCTGCTGTCAGACTTTTGAATGGACCTACCTCGCATTAAGTTGATCTTTCTCCACACCCTAGCTATGACTGTAACACTACATTCTGCGCTCTTGCCTTTCCTTCTCTATGAAGGGTATGCATTGTCTCTATAGCATGCAAGAAACAGTACTTTTCACTGTATGTTAATACATGTGACAATAATAAATCAAATCAAATCGAGATTCATTCCCAGAGCATAATTTAGCATGTTACATGTTTCCATCTCCCTTAATCAAACCAAACATTTGCTGTGACTAAATTGTCAAAATATCTGAACTTGGAAGAATTGTGAAATGTGAAGAGGACAGTGTAGAATTTCAAAAGGATGTAGACAAGATGAAGATGTATGGGATCCATGGTGACTTGGCCACTTGGATTCAGAATTGGCTTGCCCATAGAAGTCAGAGAGTAGTGGTGGAAGGGTGTTTTTCTGGCTGTGGTGTTCCGCAGGGATCCGTACTGGGACCCCTGCTGTTTGTGATGTATATAAATGACTTGGGTGAAAATAGTAGATCGGTGGGTTAGTAAGTTGCAGATGGCACAAAGATAGGTGGAGTTGTAGATAGTGTAGAAAGTTGTCAAAGGATACAGCGGGATATAGATCAGCTGCAGATATAGACAGAGAAATGGCAGAGTTTAATACGGGCAAGTGTGAGGTGCTGCACTTCGAGAGAGCAAATGTTAAGGGTAAGAGTGCAGTTAATGGCAGGACCCTGAACAGCACTGATGTACAGGGGGATCTTGAGATTCAAGTCCCTGAAACTGGCCATACAAGTAGATAGAGTGGTAAAGAAGGCATATGGCGTGCTTGCCTTTATTAAAGCAATTAGCAAAGTTGTTCCAAGGATACTGTTCTGATGCCAAAGTCCAAGTTTAAAAATGAGCCGGTTAGGAGTAAGGAGAGGGACATTTTCACTCAACATGTCTCTGCGATGTTTTCAATCCTTTTGAGCAGGCAGGAGTTAGAATGATCCAGAAAACATTGGTCCCACCATTTTCCATTATAACCCACTCCACTGTGAAGACAGTAAGGATAACTTCCTGAAATCTAGTGGAATCCTTCTTTAGGTATTGGGGTCTGAAGATTCTGACTGCAACTTTCAATGTAGATGTTTTAATTTGTAAGCTGTCCTGGTGGTCCTGGGGGGATCGGCATTACTCTCCTGGATCACATACGTTTAGGACTCCCTCAGCCGTGCTTCCTCTCCTGTTCTTTCCAAAGCATCTTCTGAGATCTTGCAAATCCCACTCCTCGTAACTTTTCCGATTCCCACCCCGAGTTAAAATGCACCCTCTAGTTACTGAGGAAGGCCATTGAGGCAGACGCTACAAATAGGTTGAGCTGACAATCTGTGAATTTTGGGCGACACGGTGGCACAGTGGCTAGCACTGCTGCCTCACAGTGCCAGGGACCTGGGTTTGATTCCCAGCTCGGGTCACTGTCTGTGTGGAGTTTGCACATTCTCCCCGTGTCTGTGTGGGTTTCCTCCGGGTGCTCAGGTTTCCTCCCACATTCTGAAAGAAGTGCTGGTTAGGTGTATTGGCCATGCTAAATTCTCCCTCAGTGTACCCAAACAGGCGCCAGAGTGTGGTGACTAAGGGATTTTCACAGTAACTTCATTGCAGTGTTAATGTAAGCCTACTTGTGACACTAAGAAATAAACTTTAAAAACCTTTAATTGTTGTAAGGAAAAGGGACTGAGAAAAAGTTCTGGACAGCAGGCTGGTGTGATTGGCCGTCATAAATAGGCAAATGAAGAGTGCTTGTGACTTTGCCTATAACTGAAGGCCTTCCAGACTCAACCATTGAACAATTACAGACCATAACCACTGGTCACGTTTCTACAGTCAGTAGCTAACTGCTAATGATGCTGTTTTGATCATTTACAGCTTTCTCGAGACCAATCCTTTCTTTATCACATTAAAGGTGTTATAAACGTGCAAGCTGGTGTTGTTTTTTGTTATTGTCCAACTACCATCTCCTTTTGCCTTGCATCATTTTCCTTTTAGACACTGAGCCTCTCCTGCCTCCCGCCTATCGTAGAATTTCCCTCCATCACTCACTTCCTTCACCCACTTGCTTAAACCTCTTGACCTCTTTCCAGTTTTGACGAGAGGTCGACCTGAAACATTGGGCTTGAATTTTACCGCCCGCCCGCCCGCCATGGGAATCAGAGCGGGCGAGGGGCGGACCCATGGAAAGGTCCGTTGACCTCGGGCGGGATTTTCTGGTTTCGGGCGAAGCAAGGCCGGAAAATCCCGTCCATTAACTCCGTTTCTCTCTCAGATTCTGCCTTGCTGCGGAGTTTGTCCAACACTTTCTGTTTGTTGGTTTTGTCTAAATGACCCGAATCTTCCGGCAATCACCGAGGGATTCCGCTCTGCTCCTGCTTTCCTGCACCACACCACAGCTCAGCATGCTTTTCGATCCCAGCTTCTTCAGAAATCCGGAGCCTAGCTACCATCCAGCTGCTTCCTCATAGTGCTGCATCGTAGGGGAAGGAAAACCATCCCCCTTTTTACAGCTGAGACTTTTAACAAGCTTTTCTGTGTATTGGCTATGAGTGTCTCAGTGCATGGGTGAGAGTGTGGGCAAGGAGGTGGAGGAGGTGAGGCCAGTGGGCTTAGGATAGAATGGGTAAGGTCAGTGGGTTTGGGTGGAGTGGGTGAGGTCAGTGGGTTGGGGTAGAGTGGGTGAGGTCAGTGGGTTTGGGGTAGAGTGGGGTGAGGTCAGTAGGTTGGGGTAGAGTGGGGTGAGGTCAGTGGGTTTGGGGGCGAGTGGGTGAGGTCAGTGGGTTTAGGGCAGAGTGGGTGAGGTCAGTGGGTTTAGGGTAGAGTGGGTGAGGTCAGTGGGTTGGGGTAGAGTGGGTGTCGTCAGTGGGTTTGGGTTAGAGTGGGTGAGGTCAGTGGGTTTAGGGTAGAGTGGGTGAGGTCAGTGGGTTGGGGTAGAGTGGGTGAGGTCAGTGGGTTGGGGTAGAGTGGGTGAGGTCAGTGGGTTGGGGTAGAGTGGGTGAGGTCAGTGGGTTGGGGTAGAGTGGGTGAGGTCAGTGGGTTTGGGGGAGGGTGGCTGAGGTAATGCAGTAAGGAGGCAGCTGAATAGGGTGGTGAGATTGGATAAGGGGGAACCAGGCAGTGAGTTCAGGTAGAGGGACTTTGGGGAGGAGTAGATGGGGAGGTTGTCGGTGGTGAGGTCAGGTCAGGAGGGGTCAGGGTTCAGAGGTGACTCAGGTGGTGAGGTTGGGACATGGGGTGAGAGTTGGGTTGTCATGGGTGAGTGCAGTGGTGAAATCAGGTCAGATTGGGGGAGTCAGGCGGGTCTGGGGGAGTTGGGGTGACAGGAGGATTGGAGGGGTCGAGGGGGGGGAATTCAGGGAGTGGGGGAGTCGGGGCAAGAGTGGGATATCCAGTGGGGTGAGGGGTATTGGTTGGTCAGGTCAGGTCAGGTCGGGGTTGGTGGGGGGGGTGGGGGGGGGGGGGGAGTTGGGTATCATAGGAGAAATCAGGGTGTCAGAGTGGGGGGGACTGGAGGCTAGTTGGGGTTAAAGGGGGAGTCTGGGGGAGGGTGCAGTGTGAGTGATTGGGGGAGGGGGGGGTGGTCATTGTATAGTTACCCAGGAGTTAGACTGGAGTTTTCTGTTTAACATTTCCAGGATAACCATCCAGCTGGGTGAGTCAGAACAGTCCAAATCTCTGACTCTAACTCAGAGTTGGGGACATTTACAGAGGGTCCAGGGAAGCAGGGGGAACAGCCTATCGGAAGCTCAAATGTCCCAGGCAATTCCCACGGAGTCAGTGCGTTGGCCCCTCTCAGGGGTCTCGGCGAGCACCTTGGGGGGGGTGTGTACTCTCCAAGGATCCGGAGACCAGATTATCTGGGCCAGTCTGTGTTCTGATGTGTCCCATTACTGAATGATGGAGATAGGGTGAGACCTCAGGCTCTGATACTGGATTTAAAGAGACATTTTTGTGAGTGCAAGAGTCCTGGAGTGCAACACTGAAGATACAAAGTGCTGTTCATAATAATAATGGAAAATTTACAGGAATTACCATGACTCTGCAATTCCCATGCACCATTAAACCTGTCTGCACCTCGTGAAACTTTAATTAAGCCAATTATTAGTGGAATTAGAACAGTATTCTCTCTGGTGGCATTTACTTTCCCGATCTGAAGAACACGTGGAGCAGATTTGAATGCCTCTCTCTGTTTCTGTATTTTTCACCTGCTTCCTTTTAGTTTTTCCACTAAGCATAAAACCTGCTTTGAATTAGAGTTTCTCCAAGTTTAACACAGCATCCAATGGAGGTTGCAATGTAAATGTCTGCACACAGCATTTTCAAATGAGAAATAGGAATAAAATTGGAATAAATAAAAGAAAGATGTTAACGTGATGCTTTTTCCCAGGGTGGAAGAGTCAATTACTCGTGGGCACAGGGTTAAGGTGCGAGGGCCAAGGCTTAAAGGAGATGTACGAGGTAAGTGCCTGGAAGTCGCTGCGGGGGAAGGTAGCGGAAGCAGATGCGGTAATGACTTTTAAGGGGCGTCTTGACAAATACATAAATAGGATGGGAATAGAGGGATATGCTCCCTGGAAGGGTAGGGGATTTCAGTTCAGACGGGCAGCATGGTGGGTGCAGGCTTGGAGGGCCGAAGGGCCTGTTCCTTTGCTGTAATTTTCTTTGTTCTTTGTGAATTGAAATTACGCTCGCTACAATTCCACACAATAAACCAACGCTCACTGCCGCAGGTACACATAGCAGCAACCAGGAGATAACAGAACAATTTGGAGATATTCCAGGCATGACAGTTTAGAACACCTTTGTTTTTATGCAAAATATGAAATGCGAATCAGAAACCAGCACCAAAGAAAAAGGGATTGATACAAATCTGTAAAAACAATCACAAATTTTCAAGTATTAGTTATCGACTAAAATTCTATAATATTTCAAAAATGTTATATTTCAAAAATTCTATAATATTTCAAAAATTATTCTAACGTGTAAAGTGTAAGTGTAAATGTAAAGTGCAAAAAATTATTCTAAAGTGTTTAAGATGTGCAGTAGCAATTAGGGTTTTTTTTTGGGCGAGCGACGGGGGGGAGATTTCCTGTTTATGCTGAGGTCCAGATGGTGAGCAGGATCTGATTCCAGGATTCCCAGTCCCAATCTTCGCCGTGGTGGGATACAGGTGAGAGAAGCGAGCCTGGACCCTACACTCCTGACCTGGCCAGCTCCACTGTTGGAGTAGGCAGCATTTATTTCCGTGGCGTTGGAAGATCTCAGCATATCAGGCTCCATCTGTTGTTGATAAGTTTTACTCGGGGGGTACTAGGCCGTGGCACACTTGCCTATTTTCTTTAACTGAAGGGTTCTAAGGATTGAGCCCATAGTGTAGCCTATTTACACTTGCTAGTAGAGACATCCATTCACATGCAGGGCTCCATTCTCTGCAAACAAAAGGAATATGTTCAAGCTTGCAACTTTTTTGTATTACCCAGGAGCTTGGGAAGCCTATAGTTCCCTGTCGCTTTCTCCATGGCAACATCGTGACCAATCAGAGTAAACTTGCCAACCAATCAGCACCCTTTTCTCCTGCCGTATAAATTGTTGTCATTGTTTGAAATTTGGCATTCTTGTGTTTGTCCAGATGAATGCAAGACTCAAATCTTTGCAACATGTCTCTCCTTTCGACAATATTCAGCTTCTAAGCATCTTCAAAAGAGGACAGAAGGGCGGCACGGTGGCACAATAGCTAGCACTGCTGCCTCACAGTGCCAGGGACCCGGGTTCGATTCCCGGCTTGGTCACTGTCTGCGTGGAGTTTGCACGTTCTCCCCCCGTGTCTGCGTGGGTTTCCTCCGGATGCTCCGGTTTCCTCCCACAGTCCAAAGGTGTGCTGGTTAGGTGCATGCTAAATTCTCCCTCAGTGTGCCCGGACAGATGCCGGAGTGTGGCGACTTGGGGAACTTCACAGTAACTTCATTGCAGTGTTAATGTCAGCCTAACTTGTGATGAATAAATAAACTTTGAAAAGATTAAATCTGGGAGAGGAACTTCAGAATAAAAATAATCCACAAGACCTTTGAAGCTACTGCTTCAAATGAAAGAAGGTGTTCATATTCTTGAAACATTTCTTAAATGGGTCTCTACATATTAATATCTTGGAAATCTTTAGTTCGTCAAACAACTGTTTATAAAATGGACTTCACTGAAGAAGAATGGAATCTGGGCTGGATTTACCCATGCCACCCACCATGGGAATTGTAGCGGGCGGACACGGACCACACAAAGGTCCGTTGACCTCGGGTGGGATTTTCCAGCCTTGGGGCGAGTGCGGCTGGAAATTCCTACCGTTTGTGTTTGAACAATTGCCACACACTAATACTCTGACTGGCTGGATTTTTTAGTTCAATCTCAGGAGGTGGGTATCACTGGCAAGACCAGCATTTATTGCTGATCCATAACTCCTCTTGAGAACGTAGTGGTGCAGTTCTTGCGGTGCAGGTACACCCACAGTGCTGTTAGGGAAGTACTTCCAGGATTCTGACCCAGCGACAGCAAAGGTTTGAAAGTTTAAAGTTTATTTATTAGTGTCACAAGTAGGCTTACATTAACACTGCAATGAAGTTTCTGTGAAAATCCCCTAGTCACCACACTCCGGTGCCTGTTCGGGTACACTGAGGGAGAATTTAGCATGACCAATGCACCTAACCAGCACGTCTTTCAGGCTGTGGAAGGAAACTGGAGCACCCGGAGGAAACCCATGCAGACACGGGGAGAACGTGCAAATTCCAGACAGACAGTGACCCAAGCCGGGAATCGAACCCGGGTCCCTGGCGCTGTGAGGCAGCCATGCTAACCACTGTGCCATTATGTGGCCTAGTTCTAAGTCAGGATGGTGTGTGATTTGAAGGGGGACTTGCAGGTGGTGAGGCTCCCATGTCCCTTGTGCAATGTGTTTCAATAGGCACCAGTTTAAAAAATCTCATTTAAGTACCACAAAAAATCTCCAGACAGTCTCATCTTAATCAAACTTTCACTGCAAGGATAGATATTCCTTATTTATTCCTTAATTCTTCCAGAACTAGATACACCCGCTGATGTTTCAGTACATACAACACTGGGATCTACCCGGCAATGTGGAAAATCACCCAGGTCTGTACTGTCCTCTTTAACCTGTGTTTAATGTTCCCTCCACCCACATTATCTGTACCTTTAAGACCTGGCTGGCTGTAGAGATTTGCATTCTAATTAGTATTCTGTAACTTGATTTCTGTGTCTCTGTGCACTGTTGGAGAACAGATTTTCACTCCATCTGACGAAGGGGCAGCGCTCCGAAAGCTTATGGTATTTGCTACCAAATAAACCTGTTGGACTTTAACCTGGTTGTTGTGAGACTTCTTACTGTCCACAAAAAGCAGGACAAATCCAACCTGGCTCATTGTTGCTCCATCAGTTTATTTTTGATCACCAGCATAGGGATAGATAATGTTGGTGCACTTACACACCAATAACCTGCTCACTGATACACAGTTTGGGTTTCCCCGAACCTTAGTATCAATATTGTTAAAAGAGCTGAATGCCAGAGGTGAGGTGAGACTGACTGCCCTTCACATCAAGGCAGAATTTGACTGAGAATAGCATCAAGGAACTCTAACAAAACTGGAGTCAATGGGAATCAGAGGGAAACTCTCTGCTGGTTGGAGCCATACCCGGCACGAAGGCCAAACCACAAAGTTGTGGTTGTTGAACACCAATCATTTCAGTCCTGGGACATCATTGTAGGAGCTCTTCTGAGTGGGGTCCTAGGCCCAACCATCTTTCGCAATTTCATCAATAACCTTCCCTCTGCCATAAGGTCAGAAGAGGGGATTTTTGTTGTTGATTGCACAATGTTCAGCACCATTCGTGACTCCTCAGATACTGAAGCAGTCCACATCCATATGCAGCAAGACCGGGACAATACCCAGGCTTGGGCTGCTAAGTGGCAAGTAACATTCGCGCCAAACAGATCAGCACCTCTAACAAAAGAGAATCGAGTCATCTTCCCTTGACATTCAATGGCACTACCATCACCAAACCCCCACTATCAACATCCTTGTGGTTACTATTGACCAGAAGCTGAGCTGGACTAGCCATATAAATACTGCGGCTACAAGAGCAGGTCAGAGGCTGGGAATTCTGCGGCGAGTAACTCACCTCCTGACTCCCCAAAGCCTGTCCACCATCTACAAGGCTCAAGTCAGGAGTGTGATGGAATACTCTCAATTTGCCTAGTTGAGTGCAGCTCCGACAACACTCACAAAGCTTGACACCATCCAGGACAAAGCAGTCCATTTAATTGGCACAACATCCACCACCTTTAACAGTCATTTCCTTCACCACCGATGCATAGAGGCAACAGTGAGTACCGTCTACAAGCTGCACTGCAACAATTCACCAAAGGTGTTCCTCTGACAGCACCTTCCAAACCTATGACTATTACCACCTAGAGGCACAAGGGTGGCAGATGCATGAGAACACTGCCACCTGCAAACCCCCTCCAAGTCACACATGCTTGATTGGGACCCCAAACACCACCTTCAACATGCATTCCCCTCCAAGTCACATTCTGACTTGGAAATATATAGCCGTTCCTTCACTGTTGCTGGATCAAAATCCTGGAACGCTCTCCCTAACAGCAGCCTGGGTGTACATACACTCAGAGGGGTGACGCTGTGGCACAGGTGGTTAACATTGCTGCTTCACAGCGCCAGGGACCTGGGTTCGATTCCCGGCTTGGGTCACTGTCTGTGTGGAGTTTGCACATTCTCCCCGTGTCTGTGTGGGTTTCCTCCGGGTGCTCCGGTTTCCTCCCACACTCCAAAGATGTGTGGGATAGGTTGATTGGCCATGCTAAATTGCCCCTTAGTGTCAGAGGGATTAGCTAGGGTGAATGCATGGGGTTATGGGGCTCGGGCTTGGGTGGGATTGTTGTCGATGCAGACTTAATGGGCCGAATGGCCTCCTTCTGCTCCATAGGGATGCTCTGGGCAAGATTTTACGGCCTCGCTCATCTCGAAATCGCAAAATCCCACCCAGGGTCAACAGACCTTCCCATTTTCTGCCCCCACGCCCGCTCTGATTCCTGTGGCGGATGGAGCGGGCAAATCCCGGCCGATGATTCTATTCTTTGATCCTAGGTTCAAGAAGATGGCTTACCACCATCTTCTCAAGGGCAATAAGGGATGCCCAATAAATGCTGGCCGAGCCAGCGACAGCTACATCCCACGAAAGAATTGAAATAAATTCCTGGTGTAACTTATTCTCCAAGTCTTTTTGAAGAATAAGGCTATTCTTAGATGAAGAAGAGGTTATGAATGGTCGGATTTTAGAAAGGAGTGGTTTAAAGTACTCCACTGATGGTGCTTAGATGCTGAGTTAATAATAAACATGTTACATCTGAGACAGGGCTAAAAGCAGTAGAGTGCAGTTAATGACTTGCGGAAAGATTTAGATCGGTTAAGCAATTAGACAAACAGATGACAAATTAAAGTTAATGCTAAAAAATGCATTGCATAATGGATTAAAATAATGAGTATCATAGATTGAAAATGAAAAAAATAGAAGTGGAGAGGGTGGTGGGGGGGGGGGGGGGGGGGGCGGACACGGCGGGAGAGGAAAGGAGCCAGAACACAAATAGATTCTTCAGTTTCACTGAACAAATACAATGGGGCTCGCTGACCCCCATGGTGATGGAAGGTGGATCAAGAACAGCTTCTTTCCTGCTGCCATCAGACTTTTGAATGATCCTACCATATATTAAGTTAATCTTTCTCTCGACTCCAGCTATGACTGCAACACCACATTCTGCACCCTCTCCTTTCCTTCTCCCCCATGTACTCTGTGAACGGTCTGTACAGCGCACAAAATACAATACTTTTCACTGTCTCCCAATACATGTGACAATAATAAATCAAATCAAATCAATGATTTCAAAAGGAATTTGGATAAACACATGAGGGAAATTAAACTTGCAGAGCTATGGGTTAGAATAGGGGAATGGGACTGTCTGGATTGCTCAGAGAGCCAGCATGAACCCAGTGGGTCAAACAACCTCCTTCTGTGCCGTCATGACTAAAGTTCACTGACAATAGCCAGGCCAATGGAGCATTCGCCCACAGAGGTTACGCTGACAGACAATTGGTCAGGTCAGGAGTGGCAGTCCTGTGTACAATTTTAATTTTAAGAGGGCTTTCAATGTTAGATTGAGAGTGATGGACCTTCTCTTTCTAGAAAAGAGAAAGCTGAGAGATGACCTGATGTGAGTCTTTGAGATTATGAAAAGGTTTGACCAGTTAAACATAGAGTAGATACTTCTGCTTGCAGGCAAGAGCAAAACTGAGGCTCATGGATACAAGATAGTCACTAATAAATCCAACATGAAATTCAGGAGAAACGCCTTTACCCACCGAATGGTGAGAATGTGCAATGCGCTCCCACAAGTAGTTGGGATGAATGGCAGAGAGATATAAGGTGAAGCTGGATTAGCACATAGTGAAGAGAGGAATAGAAGAATATTTTGTAGCGATTAGGTGAGGTAGATTAGGAGGAGACTTGGATGGACCATAAACACTGGCATGGACTTGTTGGGCCAAATAGTCTTTTTCTGCGCAGTAAATATTTTGTATAGCATTTGACTGCCTGTAAAGAAGAGTAGAGTGTCCCCACAACTGTAAAGACAAGACACAATACAATTCTGTTCGTTAGCCTGGAAAGAAGATGACACCAACGCCCCTACTTTCTCTGTATAGACGGAAATTTGGCATGTCCACTACAACTCTCACCAATCTTTACAGATGCACCATAGAAAGCATTCTTTCTGGTTGTACCACAGCTTGGTATGGCTCCTGCTCTTCCTAAGACCACAAGAAACTACAAAGGGTCGTGAATGGAGCCCAATCCATCACACAAACCAGCCTCCCATCCATTGACACTGTCTACACTTGCCATTGCCTCGGAAAAGCAGCCAGCATAATCAAGGACCCCACGCACCCCGGACATATTCTCTTCTACCTTCTTCCATCCGGAAAATGATACAAAAGTCTGAGATCATGTACCAGCCAACTCAAAAACAGCTTCTTCCCTGCTGCCATCAAACTTTTGAATGGGCCGACTTCGCACTAAGTTGATCTTTCTCTACACCCTCGCTATGACTGTAACACTACATTCTGCACTCTCTCCTTTCCTACTCTATGTACGGTATGTCTGTATAGCGCGCAAGAAATAATACTTTTCACTGTATACTGATACATGTGACAATAATAAATCAAATCAAATGAAGTGGGTGTCTTGACTGAAGTCTCCAAGAACATTCCAATTTTGTACTGCTGGTAAAAAGCTCTGTGCACCAGGAGTGCCTCACTGGAATTCAGACAGAGAGTTGGAGTGTCCAATTCATTGCTTTTTTGAATTTTAGTCCATTACATCCTCACTCTCAAGTTCACAATATATATTCTTTTTAAATGTATTCTTTGATGGGATGCGGACATCACCGGCAAGGCCAGCACTTGTTGCCCATCCCTAATTGTCGTTGAGCTGAGTGGCTCACTCGGTCATTTCAGAGAGCAGTAAGGAGTCAACATATTGCTGTGGATCTGGAGTCAGATGTAGGCAAGGCTGGGTAAGGACGGCACATTTCCTTCCCTAAAGAACATTAGTGAGTTTTAACAATAATTAGTGATAGTTGTCATGGTCACAATTACTGAGACTATTCCAGATGTATTAATCTAACTTAAATTCCACCAGCTGCCATGGTGGGATTTGAACCCCTAAGACCATAAGACCATAAGACATAGGAGCAGAATTAAGCCACTCGGCCCATCGAGTCTGCTCCACCATTCAATCATGGCTGATATTTTTCTCATCCCCATTCTCCTGCCTTTTCCCCATAACCCCTGATTCCCTTATTAATCAAGATCCTATCTATCTCTGTCTTAAAGACACTCAATGACCTGGCCTCCACAGCCTTCTGTCGCAAAGAGTTCCACCGATTCACCACTCTCTGGCTGAAGAAATTCCTCCCCATCTCTGTTTTGAAGGATCGTCCCTTTAGCCTGAGGTTGTGCCTCTGGTTCTAGTTTTTCCTCCTAGTGGAAACATCCTCTCCATGTCTGCTCTATCCAGGCCTCGCAGTATCCTGTAAGTTTCAATAAGATTCCCCCCACATCTTTCTAAACTCCAACGAGTACAGACCCAGAGTCCTCAACTGTTCCTCATACGACAACCCTTGTCCCTCTGGGCATTAGCCTGGGTCTCTGAATAACTACTCCATTGCCACTACACCACCATCTCCTACTCCTATTGATTGAAGCTGCATGCATTCGACTCTGAAGAGATAAAGAGCATGAAAGGGGTTACTTACCACACCCACAGGGAATGCCAAGACAGCCATCAGCCAATCTCGAAGAGAAATCAGTTTCCTGAGCTGTCTCTGCTGCTCTTGGTCATCAGTGCCTTGAGTGAGTAGACTGGAGAGATCAGTCAGGACGCAGATCCCAAAGAAAATGGTCTGTATCACCTGTTGAGCATATGACACATGAGGTTTGCTTTTGCCGATACGTAGTCGGGGTAACTTTGACTTTGACCAATAGTGTATCACAAACAATAACTGATCCATTGAAGCCAATATGAATGAAAACGGAGAGAGATTAACAGGCAGTTGGTTCAATGTCGCTCAAAGGATGGCAGGATGGCACTGTGGGTTAGCACTGCCGCCTCACAGCGCCAGGGACCCGGGTTCGAGTCCAGCCTCAGGTCACTGTCTGTGTGGAGTTTGCACTTTCTCCCCATGTCTGCATGGGTTTCCTCCGGGTGTTCCGGTTTCCTCCCACAGTCCAAAGATGTGCAGGTTAGGTTGATTGGCCATGCTAAATTGACCCTAGTGTCAGGAGGATTAGCAAGTAAATGTGTGGAGTTACGGGAATAGGGCCTAGGTGGGATTGTGGTCGGTACAGACTCAATGGGCCAAATGGCCTACTTCTGTACTGTAGGGATTCTATGATTGCCCCAAGTAACCCTAAAATATGAGCAAAACATGACTCAGACCAAATTGCCAGGATATGGTTCATGTAGTGAGCAGGGTCAAACTTGTGAAGCTGTCCGCTGGGTTACTAAAGCTTCAGTGCAACATTGCACGCTGGCTTCTGGGGAAAGAACTCTGCTGCAGCAGTCAATGTGTCAATAGGACCAAAAATAATATGTAGGTTCTGATGCAGTAGTGGGCGAATGCACCGTGTGATTAGGAAGGCAAGGCGGCATCCCCACCACTCTCACGTCCTCTCCCCCGCCCCCCCAATCCCCACCACCGTCACCACAAATAATTGAGGCTGCCACTTGGGTTCGTCCTGGCACTGGCCCCTGGCACAGGTTGGCATGGTGCAGGCCTGTGCCAGGGTCCGTACCAGGCCATTGCTTAGCCATGTCCCTCTCTCCCGGGGGATATACCCAACTTTATGCCCCTGGGGAGACCCCCATGACAGGTTCATGTCTGGTTGAACCTGTTGTAAACTTTGCCAAGAAGTCATGTTGGCGAGGTTTGAAAATATGGCTGGGGGTCGGGGTGGGGGAGGGGTGGGGGGGGGGGGTCGGGGGGGAGGGGCGGGGGGGGGGCGGGGGGGGAGGGGCGGGGGGGGGGTGGTTGTTAATTAAATATAAATTTATTAAAATGAGGTTCTCACCCTTTGTAAGCTCAGCCAAAGAGGTAAATTTTAAGGAGTGTTGTAAATGAGGAAAGTGAGGTGGAGAGGGGGCCGGGGGAGGGCGGTTCCAGAGACTGAGGCCCAGGTAACTGAAGGCACCAATGGTAAAGCGATTATAGAACATAGAAAGCCACAGCACAAACAGGCCCTTCGGCCCACAAGTTGCGCCGATCACATCCCTACCTCTAGGCCTATCTATAGCCCTCAATCCCATTAAATCCCATGTACTCATCCAGAAGTCTCTTAAAAGACCCCAATGAGTTTGCCTCCACCACCACCGACGTCAGCCGATTCCACTCACCCACCACCCTCTGAGTGAAAAACTTACCCCTGACATCTCCTCTGTACCTACCCCCCAGCACCTTAAACCTGTGTCCTCTCGTAGCAACCATTTCAGCCCTTGGAAATAGCCTCTGAGAGTCTACCCTATCCAGACCTCTCAACATCTTGTAAACCTCTATCAGGTCACCTCTCATCCTTCGTCTCTCCAGGGAGAAGAGACCAAGCTCCCTCAACCTATCCTCATAAGGCATGCCCCCCAATCCAGGCAACATCCTTGTAAATCTCCTCTGCACCCTTTCAATGGCTTCAACATCTTTCCTGTAATGAGGTGACCAGAACTGCGCGCAGTACTCCAAGTGGGGTCTAACCAGCGTCCTATAAAGCTGCAGCATTATCTCCCGACTCCTAAACTCAATCCCTCGATTAATGAAGGCCAGTACGCCTTCTTGACCGCATCCTCCACCTGCGAGGCCGATTTAAGAGTCCTATGGACCCGGACCCCAAGGTCCTTCTGATCCTCTGCACTGCTAAGAATGGTACCCTTCATATTATACTGCTGCTTCATCCCATTGGATCTGCCAAAATGGATCACCACACACTTATCCGGGTTGAAGTCCATCTGCCACTTCTCCGCCCAGTCTTGCATTCTATCTATGTCTCGCTGCAACTTCTGACATCCCTCCAAACTATCCACAACACCACCTACCTTGGTGTCGTCAGCAAACTTACCAACCCATCCCTCCACTTCCTCATCCAGGTCATTATAATTGGGAATGAACCAGAGGCCAGAATTAGAAGAGTGCAGATATCTTGGGGGCTGAAGGGGATTACAGACATAGAGAGAGGGTAAAGCCATGGTGGGATTTGAAAATAAGGATGAGAACTTTAAAATCAAGATATTGTTTGACTATGAGCCAATGTGGATCAGCGAGCATGGGGAGGCGATAGGAGAACGGGACCTGCTGTGAACTACGACAGGGATGGCAGAGTTTAGGATGACCTCAAGTTTACCTCAAAAAGTGGGAGATCAGTCAGCAGAGGGAAAGCTACATGACAAATGACTTTCTGGGCCCCCCAGACAAGCAGGAATGTCCCCCTGGTCTTCAAAAGAATAAGGTGGGTCCATCCAGTCATAGAACCAGTCATAGAACCCCTACACTACAGAAGGAGGCCATTCGGCCCATCGAGTCTGCACCGGCCACAATCCCACCCAGGCCCTATTCCTGCACCCCACACATTTACCCTGCTAATCCCCCTGACACTACGGTTAATTTAGCATGGCCAATCAACCTAACTCACACATCTTTGGAGTGTGGGAGGAAACTGGAGCACCTGGCGGAAACCCATGCAGACACGGGGAGAATGTGCAAACTCCACACAGGCAGTGACCTGAGGCCAGAAATGAACCTGGGTCCCTGGCGCTGTGAGGCAGCAGTGCTAACCACTGTGCCACCGTGCCACCCCATCACGTTTCTCACCCTTTGCTGATCTCTCCCTCACTGCAATCGTCCACATCCTTGCCAACCAAGTTAAGCTCTGGACCACCAGTACTGACGAGTAGCAACGGGTTGACGTTGCTTTGAAAATTGGCGTGCGAGTCATTATCCAAACAATTGTACTCATTACAGTTACAAAAGATGCTGAAAGTTACACAGTGTGAACATTAAGCTGCTAAATGACCTCAGTGAGACAGTAGTAAAAGCAAATGCACTGGATTGTATTCGATATGTTCATTGTATGGCTTACACAATGAAATTTCAATGTTTGAGTAATCGATTCCTAACCAAAAATATTAACAGCAGCTTCCCTCCAACATTAATTAGTCCATTACAGAATTACATTGCATCATGAAACTCTTGAATAAGATGTCGAAGGTAAACTTTTGCATCACATTACAGTCGGCAAGACATTAATCACAGTAATATGAACTGTACCTTGAGTTTTCCTTTTCCCCTGAGTGATGCACTTTAGGAAAAAGGTTCTGCTTTTAGGGTTTCGGAGTGAGACTGTGTAGGTGGACATTGGGTAATGTATTTCATAGAACCCCTACAGTACAGAAGGAGGCCGTTCGGCCCATTGAGTCTGACACTGGGGTCAATTTAGCATGGCCAATCAACCTAACCCGCACATCTTTGGACTATGGGAGGAAACTGGAGCACCCAGAGGAAAGCCACGCAGACATGGGGAGAACATGCAGACTCCACACAGGCAGTGACCCGAGGCCAGAATTGAATCTGGGTCCCTGGCACTGTGAGGCAGCAGTGCTAACCACCGTGCCACCTCGTCCCCAAACTTTGGAGTTTGGCTGGAATCTCTCAGAAAGTTTTCCTAACCAACCTGTTTTCTCTCTCTCAGTTTTGCCTCTCCGGCCTTCCATCACTCACTTTTAGTCAAGGCCTCCTGGCTACTGACCATCTCTGTTCATGGAAGTTGGACCTTCCAAGCACTCTATCTGGGCCCCTCATCATTGTAATCACATCAATGACATCATCCCCCAGAAAACCCTTCTTCCGAGGAAAACAGCTCCAGCCTGTCCAATTTTTCCTCATATTTGAAATCCTCCATTCCTGGCGACATCCCTCTAATTCTCCACTGTAACTTTTCTAGTGTGAACGCACCCTCTCTGTAATGCGATGACTAGAATTATATGCAGCACTCTATATGCATCCTAACGAGTCTATTATACAAAATAGCATAAGCTCCCTGCACCTCGGCTAATAGAGTGCAACATTCACTTTTCAGCACTACAAATGACCCCAAATGTTAGAACATAGAACATAGAACAGTACAGCACAGTACAGGCCCTTCGGCCCATGATGATGTGCTGAACCTTTTCCGAAACCAAGATCAAGCTATCCCACTCCCTATCATTCTAGTGTGCTCCATGTGCCTATCCAATAATCGCTTGAAAGTTCCTAAAGTGTCCGACTCCACTATCACAGCAGGCAGTCCATTCCACACACCAACCACTCTCTGAGTAAAGAACCTACCTCGGACATCCCTCCTATATCTCCCACCATGAACCTTATAGTTATGCCCCCTAGTAACAGCTACATCCACCCGAGGAAATAGTCTCTGAACGTCCACTCTATCCATCCCCCTCATCATCTTATAAACCTCTATTAAGTTGCCTCTCAACCTCCTCCGCACGAAAGAGAAAAGCCCTTGCTCCCTCAACCTTTCCTCATAAGACCTACCCTCCAAACCAGGCAGCATCCTGATAAATCTCCTTTGCACTCTTTCCAGTGCTTCCACATCCTTCTTATAGTGAGATGACCAGAACTGCACACAATATTCCAAATGTGGTCTCCCCAAGGTCCTGTACAGTTGCAGCATAACCCCATGGCTCTTAAACCCAAACCCCCTGTTAATAAACGCTAACACACTATAGGCCTTCTTCACGGCTCTATCCACTTGAGTGGCAACCTTCAGAGATCTGTGGATATGAACCCCAAGATCTCTCTGTTCCTCCACATTCCTCAGAACCCTACCTTTGACTCTGTGATCCGCATTTAAATTTGTCCTACCAAAATGAATCACCTCGCACTTATCAGGGTTAAACTCCATCTGCCATTTTTCGGCCCAGCTCTGCATCCTATCAATGTCTCTTTGCAGCCTACAACAGCCCTCCAACTCATCCACTATTCCACTAATCTTGGTGTCATCCGCAAATTTACTGATCCACCCTTCAGCCCCTTCCTCCAAGTCATTTATAAAAATCACAAATAGCGGAGGACCCAACACTGATCCTTGTGGTACACTACTGGTAACTGGTCTCCAGTCTGAAAATTTTCCATCCACCACCACCCTCTGTCTTCGATGAGATGGCCAGTTACTTATCCAATCGGCCAAATTTCCCTCTATCCCACACCTCCTTACTTTCTTCATGAGCCAACCATGGGGGACCTTATCAAACGCCTTACTAAAATCCATGTATATGACATCAACTGCTCTACCTTCATCGACACACTTAGTTACCTCCTCAAAAAATTCAATCAAATTTGTGAGGCAAGACTTACCCTTCACGAATCCGTGTTGACTATCCCGGATTAAGCTGCATATTTCTAAATGGTCGTAAATCCTATCCCCCAGGACCTTTTCCATTAACTCACTGACCACCGAAGTAAGACTAACCGGCCTATAATTACCAGGGTCATTCCTATTTCCTTTCTTGAACAGAGGAACAACATTCACCACTCTCCAGTCCTCTGGTACTATCCCCGTGGACAGTGAGGACCCAAAGATCAAAGCCAAAGGCTCTGCAATCTCATCCCTTGCCTCCCAAAGAATCCTAGGATATATCTCATCTGGCCCAAGGGACCTATTGACCTTCAGGTTTTTCAAAATTGCTAATACATCTTCCCTCAGAACATCTGCCTCCTCCAGCCTATCAGCCTGTATCACACTCTCATCCTCAAAAACATGGCCCCACTCCTTGGTGAACACTGAAGAAAAGTATTCATTCATCGCCTCAACATGTTCTCAACATGTATAAAGATTGTAAAGATGGATCAAACTAAAAGGATAATTTGGGTGACTCACATCACAGGAACCATGAGAATGATTCTTTTCCTGTCCAGTTTTATGAGCAGTGAACTCACTTCTGCCCAGTGGGAGGCATGGTGGCACAGTGGTTAGCGCTGCTGCCTCACAGCACCAGGGACCCGGGTTTGATTCCCGGCCTTGGGTTACTGTCTGTGTGGAGTTTTCACGTTCACCCTGTGTTTGCGTGGGTTTCCTCCGGGTGCTCCGGTTTCCTCCCACAGTCTGAAAGACGTGCTGGTTAGGTACATTGACCCGAATTGCGCCGGAGTCTGGCGACTAGGGGAATTTCACAGTAACTTCATTGCAGTGTTAATGTAAGCCTTACTTGTGACGAATAAATAAACTTCTTTTATAGGTTTTCCCTTCATTTCGTAGTAGTCAACGCAAGGTTTTGGTATCTCTTGCCATTTGTAAGAGTATTTTTATCCTGTAAACTCTTCCTGCTCTGATATTTTTGAAGCAGTTTTCCATTGGTTATTCCAGATAAACCTCGAATTCCTAATTCCACCAGCTTTATTAAATCTGCTCAAGCCCTCTTATCATTCTAAGGGGGCAATTTTAACCCTCAAAAATGGGTGCACAAATGTCTCAATTGGGAGATTAAAAAGCTCGAAATCAGAAATTGGAAAATAACTCTTGGTGAACCTACCTACTCCCCATTTTGTGGAGATGCCAGCGTTGGACTGGGGTGGGCACAGTAAGAAATCTCACAACACCAGGTTAAAGTCCAACAGGTTATTTGGAATCACGAGCTTTCAGAGCGCTGCTCCTTCATCAGCCGAGGACTCACTTGATGAAGGAGCAGTGCTCCGAAAGCTCGTGATTCCAAATAACCTGTTGGACTTTAACCTGGTGTTGTGAGACTTCTTACTGTGCTCTCCATTTTAACAGAGATAGGATTAGGGATGAGAGACTAATAGGCTCACAGGAGGTGGGTTGGTCATTTAAATATTTTAGAAAAGGCTGCTTGTCTTCATTTTTAACTGTGCTTCTAGTTTTAACAACAGTTGGAAAAAGGCAAAATACCACGGATGCTGGAATCTGAAACAGAAACTGAGAAAGCTGGAGAAACTCATAGGCCCTGATTTTACCAGCACCCCGGAATCGGGGCTGGTGAGGCTTTCAGAGCGGCATTCTCCATTGGCCTCAGGCGCGATCATATGAGCATCAGGCGGGCGTGCCGGTAAAAGTCCGGCTAGCAAGTCTGACAGCAACTGTGGAGAGAGAATAGAGCCAACATTTTGAAACACTGGCTCTATCCTCCCTCCACAGATGCTGTCAGACCTGCTGAGTATCTCCAGCATTTTCTGTTTTTGTTAACAATAGTTGGTTGGGTTTTTCCCGAGTCTCAGCAGCTGAAGAAAGGCAGGAGGTGTGGAATCCATGAGGTGAGTGCTTTTACAGCACTGCTTGTGGGCCAGGAGCGCCAGGAGTGTTTTCACGAGGCTGAACAAGCTACCCCGTAAATGCACCTTCCACTCCTCCACAACATGTCTGTTCCTCCTCCCGCTCCCCCCCACCCGCCCCCCCCCCCCAACAAACTGGCAGGAAGAGAATCATCCTCATGATTCCTATGGTTTGTTTCATGTCCTCTTTGCAATCGTTATCCATATTGAAAATATTTGGGGTAGTTTGTCATGCTAAAACGTCAATGATGCATTCATGACCAGACCACCTTTCTTCCATTCATGGAACAGGATCAGCGCTGGCTAGGCCAGCATTTATTTCCCATCCCCTAATTGCCCCTTGAGAAGGTGGTGGTGAACTGCAACAGTCCAGGTGGAGTCGGTACACCCATGGTGCTGTTAGAGAGAGAGTTCCAGGATTTTGACCCAGTGACAGTGTAGGAATGACAATACATTTCCAAGTCAGGATGGCGAGTGTCTTGGTTGGGGAACTTACAGCTGGTAGTGTTTCAATGTGTCTGCTGCCCTTGTTCTCCTGGGTGATAGAGATCGTGGGTGATGGTGAAGGAACTTTGGTCAGTTCCTGCAGTGCATCTTGTCGATGGAACACACTCACCAGTGAATGGCTTACCCTTTTCAAAAGCTCCTGTTACTGACCCACCATGGCCAACCCCACAATCCCTTCCAGCCCCCTTGCTGGACCTCTCGCACTCAGTACAACTCCGTTACAGTCCCCTGCAGCAGGAGGATGTTTGAGAAACCCATTCATCTGAGTGTTCAGACCACAGACCTGTTCCCTGCCTCCCTCACACCCTCCCCACCACCCTGCCATATTAGTTTAAATCTCGCTCCATTGCTACATTCGGAGGTCTTTTGTTGCCGTGGAATAGATCCCTGCCTCTGTACCAGAAGCTCCAGGAACATATCCCACCCAGGACTTGATGGCCAAGGAAGGTGCATTCATAACGTGGCCATCAAATTAACATCAACCTGCAAAATCCTTCCAACACTCAAATGGCTGGCAGTAAGAGCGGGAGAGATTCCAGGTCAGCCATGTTTGATGCGGAGTGGCGCCCCTTAAGATATAAGCCTCTGGCAACAGCCTAGCGACTAGTTCCAAAGAAAAAGAACAAAGGAAATCACAGCAGAAGAACAGGTCCTACAACCCTCCAAGCCTGCACCAACCATGCTGCCCATGTGAACTAAAACCCTCTACTCTTCCGGAAACCGTATCCCTCTATTCCCATCCTATTCATGCATTTGTCAAGATGCCCCTTAAAAAATTACTATCTTCCCCAGCAGTGAGTTGCAGGCACCCACCACCCTCTGTGTAAAAAACTTGCCTCGTACATCTCCTTTAAACCTTGCCCCTTGCACCTTAAACCTATGCCCCCTAGTAATTGACTCTTCACCCTGGGAAAAAGCTTCTGACTATCCCCTCATAATCTTGTAGACTTCTATCAGGTCGCCCCTCAACCTCCGTCATTCCAGTGAGAACAAACAAAGTTTCTCCAACATCTCCTCATAGCTAAAGCCCCCCATACCAGGCAACATCCTGGTAAATCTTTTCTGTACCCTCTCCAAAACCTCCACATCCTTCTGGTAGTGTGGCGACCAGAATTGAACACTGTATTCCAGGTGCAACCTAACTAAGGTTCTATAAAGCTGCAACATGACTTGCCAATTTTTAAACTCAATGCCCCGGCCGATGAAGGCAAGCATGTCGTATGCCTTCTTGACTACCTTCTCCACCTGTGTTGCCACTTTCAGTGACCTGTGTACCTGTACACCCAGATCCCTCTGCCTATTAATACTCTTAAGGGTTCTGCCAGGAGAAATACAGCTTTGGAAACAGATGAAAGTGTGTCTTGTGCGCCACTAGGTACAGGAAGAGAAACAGCAAACAAGATCTGCTCTATTTACCCTTCCCACAAGGTAATTTGGTGTGACTTTGTGTTAGGTAAGGAGCACTCCTTCAGTTATACCACGTGTCTGTCCGAGACCTCCCTTCCTTGCACCAATGCTTCGAAAAACCACACTCCCTTTGTCATTTTTATTTTGTACGGAACTTTAGAAATGGCTTAAAAATAAATATTAACCTCCTATGGGTCAGAGGAAGAGAGAAAACACTTGTATCATCAGTAATCACGTAACCCAATGGGGCAACAGGATAGCTGTTTAATTCATGCAGGAAGCAGAGGAATATTAGCGATGTTTCTCCTAATTGGTGGAGAACATTGGCTCCTCGAGGGAGTACAACTGTGCTTTCACATTCATCTCAAGGCAAAGTTTCACACCCCAATTGAAAGGCTGATGTAGCAATCACATCGAAAACTAATGCGTCAAGAATATTTTTTAACCCTTTCAGCACTAATGAGGACAAGCTATGAAAATGAATTTAAACTGCAGCTTGTTCGATTGAAAGAGGGGGAAAGTCAATGATCAGGATTGGGGTGGGGTGCAGGTGGAGAGAGGGAGAGAGCCTGCAATTTTTAAAAATTCATTTGTGGAACATGGGCATCGCTTGGCTGGGCCAGTATTCATTGCCCAGCCCTAGTTGTCCTTGGAGGGCAGTTGAGTGTCAACCACATTGCTGTGGCTCTGGAGTCACATGTAGGCCAGACCAGGTAAGGATAGTAGATTTCCTTCCCTAAAGGACATTAGTGAACCAGATGGGTTTTCCCAACAATTGACAATGGTTTCACAGTCATCAGTAGATTCTGAATTCCATACTTTTTTATTGAATTCAAATTCCACCATCTGCCATGGAGGGATTCGAACCCGGGTCCCCAGAACATTCACTGAGTTTCTGGATTAATTGTCTGGTGATAATACCACTAGGCCATCACC
Source organism: Mustelus asterias (assembly GCF_964213995.1). Classification (NCBI taxonomy): domain Eukaryota; kingdom Metazoa; phylum Chordata; class Chondrichthyes; order Carcharhiniformes; family Triakidae; genus Mustelus; species Mustelus asterias. The sequence continues at coordinate 5,909,714 of NC_135815.1, forward strand.
TCATTTTACGGGTATGGGCATTACTGGGTATTTATTGCCTATCCCTAGTTACCCTTGAGAAGATGGAAGTGAGCTGCTTTCTTGAACCATTGCAGTCCCTTGGTGTAGGTACACCCACAGTGCTGGTAGGGAGGGAATTCCAAGGTTTTGACCCAGCCACAGCCAAGGGACGGCGATATATTTCCAAATCAGGATGGTGAGTGACTTGGAGGGAAATTTGCAGGTGGTGGTGTTCCCAGGTACCTGCTGTGGTTGTCCTACTAGATGGTGGCGGTCGTGGGTTTGGAAGGTGCTGTCTCAGAAACCTTGGTGAGTTGCTGCAGTGCATCTTGCAGACGGTAGACACTGCTGCCACTGTTCATTGGTGGTGGAGGGGGTGAATGTTTGTGGAAGAGGTAGCAATCAAGCGGCGCTGCTTTGTCCTCAACTGTGTTGACATTTTTCGGTGTTATTGGAGCTGCATCATCCAGGCAAGTATTCCGTTACACTCTTGAATTGTGCCTTGAAGATGATAGACAGGTCTGGGGAGTCAGAAGGTGAGTTACTCACTGCCAGATTCCCAGCTTTTGACCTGCTATGAGAGCCACAGTATTTATATGGCTAGTCCAGTTCAGTTACTGGTCAGTGGTGACTGTTCAGGATGTCGATAGTAGGGGATTCAGCAATGGTAATGCCATTGAATGTCAGGGGCCAATGGTTAGATCCTCTCTTATTGGAGATGGTCATTGTCTGGCACTTGTGTGGTGGGAATGTAATTTGCCACTTGTTGGCCCAAGCCTGGATATTGTCCAGGTCTTGCTGCATTTGGATACGGACTGCTTCAGTATCTGAGGAGTTGCAAATGGTGCTGAACATTGTGCAATCATCAGCAAACATCCCCACTTCTGACCTTATGATGGAAGGAAGGTCACTGATGAAGCAGCTGAAGATGGTTGGGTCTCGGACACTAACCCTGAGAACTTCTGCAGTGATGTCTTGAGGTTAAGATGATTGACCTCCAACCACCACGACCATCTTCCTTTGCTGGTATGACTCCAACTAGTGGAGGGTTTTCCTCCTGATTTCCATTGGTTCCAGTTTTGCTAGGACTCCTTAATGCCACACTCAGTCAAATGCTGCCTTGATGTCAGGGCAGTCGCTCTCACCTCACCTCTGGAGTACAGCTCTTTGTCTATGTATGAACCCAGGGTGTAATGAGGTCAGGAGTTTAGCGACCCTGGCGAAACCCAAACTGAGCGTCCGTGAGCAGATTATTGCTGAGTAGATAGGTGGAGGGGGGAGAAGACACATTCCATGATGCGGGAGAGGGAAGTAGCCTGTAGTTGTAAAGTCTGGGGGCGGTACTTCAGGAAGCCTAAGGTTTGCTTGAGGGGTGGGAGGTGAGGGTGGTGGGGGAGGGGGTGGAAGGAGAGCACTCTTGCTCCTCCTGACCCACAAGGGGTGCTGTGAAAGCTTTTCTTGTGGAGTGGGCAGCTACCACCTCCCTCTCACTGCCCAGGGACCCCACCTCAGTGTACCCGAACAGGCGCCGGAGTGTGGCAACTCGGGGATTTTCACAGTAATTTCATGCAGTGTTAATGTAAGCCTACTTGTGACAATAAATAAATAAACTTTAAATTCATCAAAAGTTAACTTTAAATCGAGCTCACAATTGCATGGTGGTGGAAGCCCAATTTAAATATGTTAATTAATTGACCTTTTTCAGTGTTATTGGAGTTGCACTATCCAGGCAAGTATTCCATTACACTCTTGAATTGTGCCTTGTAGATGGTAGCCAGGTCTTGGGGAGTCAGGAGGTGAGTTACTCACTGCTGGATTCCCAGCCTTTGACCTGCTATGACATCCAGTTATCCAGACAACACCCTGCCTGTTGTCTAAGGGTCGCATTACTTGTATTTCATTGTTTATCCTCACTCTTCAACCCATTCCCATCCATCGTGACAGGATGGGGGTTAATATAAAGATCACTGTCTGTCAGAACAATAAAGTTGTACAACACTGGACAGACAAGGTGTGTGTGACACACACCGAGACTCAGAAATGATCTAACAAGCTGGTTACCTTTGTGCTTCCTACTTGAAGCCTGAAAAATGATACCTTTACCCTTCCCACTCCTGACAGTATCCTGCTTCAGTAACCTTGACGTTTATTTGTCACTTCAACCTGTCAAACATGAACAATCAGTGCCGAGTGGACAGTATGCAAGCTGTGAATAAAATTCAAACCAAAATATCTTCAGTAATGATGGGGAAGAGAGGCAGACCTTGCCCCAGGCTGTAAATGTGGAACTTGTACCGATACACCCTCAGGGAATTCAACTGGAGAAATGATATCCCAGTGGAAGCCAATTCTGTGACCAGATCTCTCTGCCATCACGTAGCCTCAACACAACACATTTAAGACTGACAGAAGAACATAAACATGTTGGTGGAACGGGCAGATAAGTGAAAGGTGAAATCTAACACGGAGAAATGTGAAGCGATTCATTCTGGTGGAGGGACAATATAAAATAGCTGGTACAATTCTAAAGGAGGTGCAGGAGCTGGGAACCTGGGTGTTGTTTACATGCTTAAGTAATTGAAGGCGGCAGGACTGGTTGAGAGAGCAGTTAATAAAACACGCGACATCCCGGATTTTATTAATGGGCTATTATAGAATCCCTACTGTGCAGAAGGAAACCATTCGGCTTATCTCGTCTGTACCGACCACAATCCCGCCCAGGCCCTATTCCCGTAACCCCGCGCATTTACCCTGCTATTCCCCCTCTCATTAGGGTCAATTTCGCATGGCCTATTCATCTAATCGCACGTCTTTGGAGTGTGGGAGGAAACCGGAGCACCCGGAGGAAACCCACACAGACACGGGGAGAACATGCAAACTCCATACAGACAGTGATCTGAGGCCAGAATTGAACCCGCGTCCCTGGCGCTGTGAGACAGCAGCGCTAACCACTATGCCACCGTGCCGCCAATATTGAGTATAAAGTTTAGGAGGTTATATTTAACTTCTATAGAACGCTGGTTCAGCCTCAACTGGAGTAATGTGTCCACTTCTGGGTGTCACACTTTAGTAAAATAATGAAGGTGTTGGAGAGGGTGCAGAAAAGATTCCCAATGGTGAGGAATGCTATTTATGAAGACAGATTGGAGAAGTTGGGACTGTTTTCCTTGGAAAAGAAAAGATGTGACTGAAGTATTCAAAATCATAAGGGGTCTGGACAAAGTAGGTCATAGAATCATAGAATCTCTACAGTGCAAAAAAGGCTATTTGGCCCATTGAGTCTGCATTAACTTAGAGCATTGTACCCAGGTCCTGTCCCCAGTCCTATTCCCGTAACCTCACACATTTACCATTTGGGCATTAAGGAGCAATTTAGCATGGTTAATCCACCTAACCTGCACATCTTTGTACTGTGGAAGGAAACCGGAGCACCCGGAGGAAAGCCACGCAGATATGGTGAGAATGTACAAACTCCACACAGACAATCACCAAAGGCTGGAATTGAACCTGGGTTCCTGAAGCTGTAAGGCAGCAATTGCTAACCACTGTGCCACTGTAGATAGGGAGAAGCTGTTCCCACTGGTGGGAGGATTGAGAACCAGAGGAAACAGATTTAAGATAATTGGCAATAGGAGTAATGGTAACATGCAGGAAACACCTTCACCCAGTGAGTGGTTAGGGTTTAAATGAATTGCCTGAGAGTGTGGTGAAGGCGGATTTAACCGAGGAATTCAGAAGGATATTAGACGGTTATCTGAAAAGAAAAGTGTGCAGGGCTACGGGGAGAAGGCAGGCAAGTGGCACAAGGTAAATTGCACTTATAGTGAGCCAGCACAAACACGATGGGCTGAATGATCTCCTTCTGTGAAATTGTTGTAACAGATTGGACAAGTTGCTACCTCCTCTTCGTCTCTCCCACTCTCCAACCACAAAATCACATCTGGATCACCTACTTACCACAGGAAATTAAACTTGAGCTTGACATTTGAAGCTACCATTCGCTCACTGACGACGCTGAACTTTTCAGTACTCCTCACTCTTCACTGATTCTCCCAAAGCTTTCTTAGATTTACAATTAAAATTTAAAAATCAACCTGACAGACATAGAGGGATGAGCATTGTTGCTGGCATGCTGATCCCGCCATTGAGATGAATTCCAGGAATCCAGAAGACAGATTGGTGGGACAGCAAGCACGACTTCCCTGAGGGAGTCACCACTTGCAGCGCTGTCAAATTAGGGACAGTGGATTGGCACCAGACGTGGGGAAACCAATCAGAGCAGCTGAAATGAAGGGCAGCCGGCAGCTCCAATGAGAATGGTGCTCAAGTGAACAGAGAGGGAGAGGGTCCCACACAATGGAGACACGTTACGAACACTAGAATGGACAGACAAATCATAATGCCCAGAACTATCAAATGGATACATCTACAGGGGAAATGTTTCCATTTGAAAGCTACAGACGTGCTGAACGAAACCTGTTTCAAGTCCATCTCACTCCAAACTCTCAGTGTGCCCTCACCTCTTATTCTTATGTCTTCACAGGATGTGGGTGTCGCTGGCTAGACCCGACATTTATTGTCCATCCCTAATTGCCCTTGAGAAGGTGGTGGTGAGCTGCCTTCTTGAATCGCTGCAGCCAATGCGGTGTAGGTACACCCACAGTGCTGTTAGGGAGGGACTTAAAGGCTTTTGACCCAACAATTGTGAAGAAACATAGAACATAGAACATAGAACATTACAGCGCAGAACAGGCCCTTCGGCCCACGATGTTGCACCGACCAGTTAAAAAAAAAGAAAAAAAAAACTGTGACCCTCCAACCTAAACCAATTTCTTTTCGTCCATGAACCTATCTACGGATCTCTTAAACGCCCCCAAACTAGGCGCATTTACTACTGATGCTGGCAGGGCATTCCAATCCCTCACCACCCTCTGGGTAAAGAACCTACCCCTGACATCGGTTCTATAACTACCCCCCCTCAATTTAAAGCCATGCCCCCTCGTGCTGGATTTCTCCATCAGAGGAAAAAGGCTATCACTATCCACCCTATCTAAACCTCTAATCATCTTATATGTTTCAATAAGATCCCCTCTTTCCAGCGAAAACAATCCCAAATCCCTCAGCCTCTCCTCATAGGATCTCCCCTCCATACCAGGCAACATCCTGGTAAACCTCCTCTGCACCCTCTCCAAAGCCTCCACATCCTTCCTGTAATGTGGGGACCAGAACTGCACACAGTACTCCAAGTGCGGCCGCACCAGAGTTGTGTACAGTTGCAACATAACGCTACGACTCCTAAATTCAATCCCCCTACCAATAAACGCCAAGACACCATATGCCTTCTTAACAACCTTATCTACTTGATTCCCAACTTTCAGGGATCTATGCACACATACACCTAGATCCCTCTGCTCCTCCACACTATTCAAAGTCCTCCCGTTAGCCCTATACTCAACACAACTGTTATTCCTACCAAAGTGAATTACCTCACACTTCTCCGCATTAAACTCCATCCGCCACCTCTCGGCCCAACTTTGCAACCTGTCTAAGTCTTCCTGCAAACTACGACACCCTTCCTCACTGTCTACCACACCACCGACTTTGGTGTCATCAGCAAATTTGCTAATCCACCCAACTATACCCTCATCCAGATCATTAATAAATATTACAAACAGCAGTGGCCCCAAAACAGATCCCTGAGGTACACCACTTGTAACCGCACTCCATGATGAATATTTACTATCAACCACCACCCTCTGTTTCCTATCCGCTAGCCAATTCCTGATCCAATTTCCTAGATCACCCCCAATCCCATACATCTGCATTTTCTGCAGAAGCCTACCATGGTGAACCTTATCAAACGCCTTACTAAAATCCATATATACCACGTCCACTGCCTTGCCCCCATCCACCTCCTTGGTCACTTTCTCAAAAAACTCAATAAGGTTAGTAAGGCACGACCTACCTGCCACAAAACCATGCTGACTATCACCTATCAATTCATTACTCTCCAAATAACTATAAATCCTATCCCTTATAATTTTTTCCAACATCTTGCCGACAACAGTGATATATTTCCAAGTCAGGGTGATGAGTGGTTTGGATGGAAACTTGCAAGTGCAGGTGTTCCCATGTATCTGCTGCCCTTGACCTCCGAGATGGTCATGGATTTGAAAGGTGCTGTCTAATGAACCTTTGTAAATTGCATCTTGTAGATGGTGCAACTTTTATGGTAGAGGGAGTGAACATTAGTTGACGGGGAGTGAATCAAGCGGGCTGCTTGGTCCTGAATGTTGTCAAGCTTTTTGGGTGTTGTTGGAGCTGCACTCACCCAGGTAGCTGTAAAAACAGCAGGGGATCAATGCGCCTCCAGAAATACTGTCATTGCCCTCAGAAAATGTTGGTTAATTGGCATGATGACTCCTTAATTGGTTTGCTGCCACCTCTATGTGGGTTGCTGCCCAGACACACTGTCTACCCCAGGGGAAAGTGCCGGGAAAACGCGGGAAACTGTTCATCACACCTTTCCAAGTTCTCAGCCACCCATCTCCAAACATGTCTCCATGGAGCTGGTTCCAAAATTACCCCCAGAAAGACAGCGATGGTTTATTTGTTTCTCCTGCAGCGATTTACATTTGAAAGTATTCAATTCTTCCACTGTAGTTGTTCTCAAAACCTGAACCAAGTTCAAATATCAGACCTTGTGCCTTTAACTGGCCACCCCTGGTTACGCACACTAGAGAATAATAAATGATATCCTCAAAGTGTCCCTGAAGAGGACAAACATCTCCACTGATGTACGGGAGACCCGGCAGGAATTTTCCAGACATTCACGTTGGCGGGATTCTCCAGTCCCACTGGCAGTGCACCCCCTCCCGTGGGGCTCACGGTAGCATGGGGTGACATCATTGGAAATTCCCATTGATAGAGCGCGACCGGAGAATCCCACCACCAGTAAACAATGTGCCACCTCCCAATACGCGGCTGGAAGGTGGGAGAAATGCCCCCCACTCCACTGTCTCCCCCATCGCCCAGCTTTGTGACTGACCAAAATGGAGGAAGGCTCATTTCAGAAACCACCGAACCTATCATAGAAACATAGAAGATAGGAGCATGAGGAGGCCATTTGACCCTTCGAGACTGCTCCGCCATTCATTATGATCATGGCTGATCATCCAACTCAGTAGCCTAATCCCACTTTCTCCCCATAACCTTTGATCTCATTCGCCCCAAGTCCTATATCTAGCCGCCTCAATGTTTTGGCATCAACTACTTCCTGTGGTAATGAATTCCACATGCTCACCACTCTTTGGATGAAGAAATATCTCCTCACCTCCGTCCAAAATGGTCTACCCTGAATCCTCAGACTGTGACCCCTGGTTCTGGACTCCCCCACATCGGGAACATCCTTCCTGCATCTACCCTGTCTGGAAAGATTGTCTCGAGAGACTTTGCCGGGAATGTGCAGAGGTGAAATTGAGGTGCTTGCTGCAGGGAGCGTACAAGCCTCCAAACAACTCATCCACCCAACCTTTTCCCTGCCCTACACGCAGCAGAGTCTGCAGATCATGCACTGGAGCTATCAACCTTCCCAGAACCCATCGAACCAGAGTGGAAGCAAGTCACCCTCGAATCCGAGGGACTGCCTAAGGTGGGAAAAAGAAGGGTTAAATAATGTCACAGATAGTAGAGTGTTCCTGTCATGCCCCAGCTTACTGTTAACAATAAAGATATTTGTTTGTGTGAGAAATGAGTCTTCACCACTGGAAACAGCTTTAAAAGCCGAGATTGAAGAACAGATGGGTCTGTTTGAAAGTCAGGCACTACCAACACAGTTAATCTGACCCAGACAAATCCTTTGCAACGGTAATGTGAAACCTACAAACAGCATGTGGATTGAATTTGGAAAGGATGCAAAAAGTTGTGAAGTTCTTTGGACGCTGACCGACTTTGTAACAAGTGAATTCTTCCAAACATGGGGAAAAAAAAGCGTAGCTGGTTCTATAGGACAGAGAGACTCACTCAACACCTTTTGACCTTGTGGTTTACTCTGAGCTCAATGCTTTCCCAATTTGATACTTCTTGCATAGTTTTGTGAGCTGCCTCCAGCAAACGCTCATCCTTTGGTTGTGTTGTCTGGTATAATGCAGCTACTGGCATGATTTCAATCAGCCAAATGCTCCCTTCTGTCCCGTAATGACTCTATCACCAGAATCTTGCTGCCGTTCACGTCAACGTGATCTTACGGTCCCGCCGACAGCACACCCCCACGTGGATTTCCTAGCAGTGAGGAGTGCACTCAACCGGAAACCCCGTTAGCAATGGTGGGACATTAAGATCTCGCTGTCAATGAGCGGCGCACTGCCTCCCACCGCCATGAAAGACACCGCGTAGAGGGAGAGAAATCCTGTCCCATGTCATTTGAACCTTGAAATTGCAACTGAGGTCCTATGTCCATCATGGGATCCAGATTTTCAAAAGTTAGTGTGATTCCTGTGGTGGTTCAGGTGAGCATTGGTGCCCTACTTGGAAATGACCTGGACAAACTGGCAGAGAATATCATCAATGTTTGGAGGGGGAACGGGGCATGTCGGGGGGGGGGGGGTTGGGGTAGTAAGTACAACTTACCCTCTGCTTTCAGGACTTCCATAGTCTCATTCCCATTTCATAGGCAGAATGTGTTGAAGTTTGCTCTCATGCCTCAAGTCACAGAGAATTGGAACTATTCAGTACAACTTATTTTCCTTATTCCTATTTGTCACCAAACACATTCTGCTTGCTGGAAGCACTTGGCCAACTTTCCACTTCATTGGTTTCATCACTCTTTCAGTAAGAAAAAAAATGAATGCAATTTTCTCTGATAACCTGGTTTGGGACATTACAAATCCCAGAGTGAAACGCTCATTGATCTAACGGAAGAGCAATTGTATGAAACAGTTTCAAAATATTTATTTGTCCATGGGATATGGGTGTTGTTGGCTAGGCCAGCATTTATTGCCCATCCATAATCGCCCTTGAGAAGATGGTGGTGAGCCGCCTTCTTGAACCGGAGCAGTCTCTGTGGTGTAGGGAGTTCAGGATTTTGACCCAGTCACAGTGCAGGAACAGCGATACTATTTCAAGTCAAGATGGTGTGTGAGTTAGAAGGGAAATTTCAGGTGGTGGTGTTCCCATGTATCTGCTGCCAGCTTGTTCTTCTAGATGGTAGCCATCATGAGCTTGGAGGCTGCTGTCAAATGACCCTTGCTGAGTTCCTGCAGTACATCTTGTAGATGGTACACACTGCTGTCTGTCTCTGTGCGTCAGTGATGGAGGGAATGGATGTTTGAGATGGTGGATGGTTTTCAGATTAAGTGGGCTGCTTTTTCCTGGATAGTGTCGAGCTTCTTGAGTCCTGTAGGAGTTGCAATCATTGTATCTGCTAGACAGTGACAAGCTTTGGAGAGTCAGATGCAAAGCTTGAAGGTATCAGAGCTGTGTGAGTGTGTACTGCTCAAAGCAAAAGTGAAACCTCGACTGCATCACATGACACATATCCCTTCCAGTGATGTTGTGGTGATATCCCTTAAAGGCATATCATAACAAATCCCATCTCAGAAAGGAGATTTTACCAAAGGGTTTGGGGTTTTTGTCCCATATTCTGCACAACTTGTGGATCCACTGCCTAATGTTTGAATGAAGTGATAAGGAAATGAGTGACAGCAATTGCAAGGGGCTAACTCTTTGCTTTAATGAAATGCAGAGGAAGGGTAGAGTTCCTCTAAAGTTAATGGCTCATTCTCATAAACTGCACATGAATATCTGCAAGTCCATTGGCCAGTCATTGATTGCAAAGAAAAATTGGCAACATCTCATTTATTCACCAAGAAGGAATTAATCCTAATTGCTCTTAACAAGGTGGTGGTGAGTCACCTTCTTGAACCTCTGCGATCCATGTGGCGTAGGTATGCCCCCAGTGCTGTTAGGGAGGGAATTCCAAGATTTTGACCCAGTGACAGTGAAGGAATGGCGATATATTTCCAAGTCAGGATGGTGATTGACTTGGAAGGGAACCTGCAGGTGGTGGTGTGCATCAGGTGCCCTTGACCTTCTAGATGATGGAGGTTGCGGATGCTATTGAAGGGAGGTGTTCTTGGTGAGGTACTACAGTCATCTTGTAGATGGTATATCTGCTGTCACCTAACCTTGCATTTATATAGCATCCCCTCCCATCTCCAGCATACTAATAGATCCCAATGTCCTTCACAAGAGAGTTGTGAAACAAAATTTGACACGGAGCTACACAAGGAGATATTCCAGGGGTTGATCAAAAGCTTAGTCAAAAGGGTAAGTTTTAAGAAGCGTATTAAAGAAGGTAGAGAGGCAGAGAGGTTGAGGGGAATGGCAGACCTTAGGGCCAAGGTAAAGCAAGGATGTGCAAGAGGCCAGACAGGGAAAGGCAAATAGTCTTGGAGGGTTGTATTTCAGGAGAAGAGATAAGGAAAGAGGGAGTCACTCAAACTGCTTTCATTACAGCTCCCTGTGGGAAGTTACAATGCAGCATTGACACAAGTCTACCCTGAGTGCAAAGAGACAAGTCGAAGGAATAGAAAGGAAATTGAGGAGAACTGTTTTAAAAATGACTCACTACTTATTCTTCTGAAGTAAGACTTCAACAATCAACAATAGGAGAGGCCATGGCTTAGTGGTCCAAAGCTCTGCCATTCCCCTCAACCTCTCTGCCCCTCTACCCTCTGTTCCTTCTTTAAGGCGGTTTTTAAAACTTACCCTTTTGACTAAGCTTTTGATCAACAGCTGGAATATCTCCTTGTTGTCGCTGGACTAGTAATCCAGAGATGCAGAGTAATGCTTTGGGGATCCAGGTTTGAATCCCACCATGGCAGATGGTGAAAATTGAATTCAATAAAAATCTGGAGTTAAAAGTCTAATGATGACCACAAAACCATTGCCGATTGTCACAAAACCCATCTGGCTCAATAATGTCCTTTAGAGAAGGAAATCTGCAGTCCTTACCTGGTCTGGCCTACATGTGGCTCCAGACCAACAGCAATGTGGTTGACTCTTAAATACCCTCAGGGATGGGCAAAAAATGCTGACCCAGCCAGCAACCCCCACATGCCATGAACAAGTTTTTAATAAATCACCACCCATTCCACTTCAGATCCAGTCCCATTCCCCCCATTAACGAATTAATAAATGTGTATCCCATTCCCAGGTGTGCAATATTCCTGATTTAAGGGACTTGCGAGTCATTGTTCAAGATTCTCTTAAGGTCAACGCGCAGGTTCAGTCGGCACTTAGGAAGGCAAATGCAATGTTAGCATTCATGTCGAGAGGGCTAGAGTACAAGAGCAGGGATGTACTTCTGAGGCTGTATAAGGCTCTGGTCAGATCCCACTTGGAGTACTGTGAGCAGTTTTGGGCCCCATATCTAAGGAAGGATGTGCTGGCCTTGGAAAAGGTCCAGAGGAGGTTCACAAGAATGATTCTTGGAATGAAGAGCTTGTCGTATGAGGAGTGGTTGAGGACTCTGGGTCTGTACTCTTTGGAGTTTAGAAGGATGAGGGAGGATCTTATTGAAACTTACAGGGCACTGCGAGGCCTGGATAGAGTGGACATGGAGAGGATGTTTCCACGAGTAGGAAAAACTAGAACCAGAGGGCACAACCTCAGGCTGAAGGGACGATCCTTTAAAACAGAGATGAGGAGGAATTTCTTCAGCCAGAGAGTGGTGAATCTGTGGAACTATTTGCTGCAGAAGGCTGTGGAGGCCGGGTCTTTGAATGCCTTTAAGACAGAGATAGAAAAGTTCTTGATTAATAAGGGGATCAGGGGTTATGGGGAAAAGGCAGGAGAATGGGGATGAGAACAAAATCGGCCATGATTGAAATGCGGAACAGACTCGATGGGCCGAGTGGCCTAATTCTGCTCCTATGTCCTATGGTCTTATGCTTTTTTCTTCTTGTTTCGAGGTTCAACCAACCAAAGAAGTATCACATAAGCTGACAATTTACTGCAATTTGTGGCTTTGGGAACAGAGCGCATCGAGGAAAGAGCACCGAAATGTCTCTTTGAGTTGAGGAATAACATCGGCACATTCTTTTGTTCTGTTTGTACGTCCAGAAGGCTCAAATGAATCAAAAATTGAATCAAACCCCCAAGCGATGTTGTGGGGCTGCCAAAGGTTTTTGGGAAGGAGAGTCGCTGCTCTGTTAAAGCAACCAAGCCAGTCACACAAACACCAAGAAAGTCGGAAATCAAAAGAGGAAATGTGGGGGCTGGGTGACTGGGGGTGGTGCTGGAGGGGTGATTGTGAGGGTGGAGGATGGCATCAGGCAGTGGCTATAGGAGAATTCTGTGTGAATCCAAAACATTCATCTTTCTACAAAGATGTGCTGTGCGCACCTGTGGAAAATTGTTGCAAAAGATAAATAGTACAGAAGCAGGCCATTCAGCCCAAGCGATCCATGCTGTTTTTTATACTCCACTCGAACCTCCTCCTATCTTTCCCCATCGGAATCGCAACCATCCTATTCCTTACTTCCTCACCAGCTTCCCACCTAAACTATTCAGCTTCAACCACTCCCTGCGGTGGCGAGTTCCACATTCCCATCACCCACTGAGCAAAGGAGTTTCTTCTGAATTCTCGATTGAGTTACTTGGTGACTATCTTCTTTTGATGGCCTCTAGTTATAGAAACATAGAAAAACTACAGCACAAACAGGCCCTTCGGCCCACAAGTAGTGCCGAACACATCCCTACCTTCTAGACCTACCTATAACCCTCCATCCTATTACGCTCCATGTACTCATCCAGGAGTCTCTTAAAAGACCCTATTGAGTTCGCCTCCACCACCCCTGACGGCAGCCGATTCCACTCGCCCACGACCCTCTGTGTGAAAAACTTACCCCTAACATCTCCCCTGTACCTACCCCCCAGCACCCTAAACCTGTGTCCTCTTGTAGCAGACATTTGCTTGTAGCAGTCCAAAGATGTGCGGGTTAGGTTGATTGGCCAGGTTAAAAATAAATTGCCCCTTGGAGTCCTGGGATGCGTAGGTTAGAGGGATTAGCGGGTAAAATATGTGGGGGTATGGCCTGAGTGGGATCGTGGTCGGTGCAGACTCGATGGGCCGAATGGCCTCCTTCTGCACTGTAGGGTTTCTATGATTCTATGATTCTATGACATTTCCACCCTGGGAAAAAGCCTCTGGGAGTCCACCCGATCTATGCCTCTCAACATCTTATACACCTCTATTAGGTCTCCTCTCATCCTTCGTCTCTCCAAGGAGAAAAGACCGAGCTCCCTCAGCCTATCCTCATAAGGCATGCCACTCAATCCAGGCAACATCCTTGTAAATCACCTCTGCACCCTTTCAACCTTTTCCACATCCTTCCTATAGTGAGGCGACCAGAACTGAGCACAGTACTCCAAGTGGGGTCTGACGAGGGTCTTATATAGCTGCATCATTATCCCTGGACTGCTAAACTCAATCCCTCGATTGATAAAGGCCAGCACACCATACGCCTTCTTAACTACCTCCTCCACCTGCGGGGCCGATTTCAGAGTCCTATGGATCCGGACCCCAAGGTCCTTCTGATCCTCTACCGTACTAAGAGTCTTTCCCTTTATATTGTACTCCTTCATCCCATTTGACCTACCAAAATGGACCACGACGCATTTATCTGGGTTGAAGTCCATCTGCCACTTCTCCGCCCAGTCTTGCATCCTATCTATGTCCCTCTGTAACTTCTGACATCCCTCCAGACTATCCACAAGCCCACCAACCTTCATGTCGTCGGCAAACTTACCAACCCATCCCTCCGCTTCCTCATCCAGGTCATTTATGAAAATGACAAACAGCAAGGGTCCCAGAACAGATCCCTGGGGCACACCACTGGTGACCGACCGCCATTTAGAAAAAGACCCATCTATACCCACTCTCTGCCTCCTTTGGGCAAGCCAGTTCTGGATCCACCGGGCAGCAGCCCCTTGGATCCCATGCCCTCTCACTTTTTCTAGAAGCCTTGCATGGGGGACCTTATCGAACACCTTGCTAAAATCCATATAAGCCACATCTACTGCCTTCCCTTCGTCAATGTGTTTAGTCACATTTTTGAAGAACTCCACCAGGCTCGTAAGGCACAATCTGCCCTTGACAAGGCCATGCTGAGTATTCTTGAGCATACTAAACCTCTCTAAATGCTCATATATCCTGTCCCTCAGGATCTTCTCCATCAGTTTACCAACCACTGAGGTTAGACCCACCGGTCGGTAATTACCTGGGCTATCCCTATTCCCCTTCTTGAAAATAGGAACCACATCCGCAATCCTCCAATCCTCCGGCACCTCTCCCGTATCCATCGACGACACAAAGATCATCGCCAGAGGCTCTGCAATTTCTTCCCTCGCCTCCCACAGTAATCTGGGGTACATCCCATCCAGACCCGGCGACTTATCTATCTTGATGCCATTCAAAGATTCCAGCACAACCTCTTTCTTAAAGTCCACATACTCAATCCTTTCAGTCCACCGCACGTCCACAGTACATCCACCCAGGTCCTTCTCCTCTGTGAAAACCGAGGCAAAATACTCATTGAGCACCTCTGCCATTTCTACTGGTTCCGTACAGACTTTCCCGCCTTCACCTTTCATAGGCCCTATTCCGTCACGCCTCATCCTTTTACTCTTCACATATTTATAGAACGCCTTGGGGTTCTCCTTAATCCTACCTGCCAGGGCCTTCTCGTGACCCCTTCTGGCTCTCCTAATTTCCTTCTTTAGTCCCTTCCTACAAGCTGTATACTCTTCTAAATCCCTATCTTCGCCAAGCTCTCTGAGTCTTTTGTACGTTTTCCTTTTCTTCTCGACTAGGTCCCGCACAGCTTTCGTGCACCATGGTTCCTTTAACCGACCAACACCTCCCTGTCTGCTCGGAACGTTGTCCTGTAGAACTCTAGACAGACATTCCTTGAAAAACTGCCACCTCTCTTCAGTACATTTCCCCGAGAATACCTCCTTCCAATTTACTCCTCTAATTTGCTGTCTAATGTCTTCATATTTCCCCTTACTCCATATAAACACTTTCTTAGCTTGCTTGATCCTCTCTTTTTCCAATGCAAGCCTAAAGGAGATAGAGTTATGATCGCTATCCCCAAGATGCTCTCCCACTGAGAGATCTGACACCTGTCCAGGATCATTGGTCAGTATCAGAGCAAGTACAGCCTCTCCTCTTGTAGGCTTGTCCACACGCTGTGTCAGGAAACCCTCCTGAACACACCTAACGAACTCTTCCCCATCCAATCCCCTTACCCTAGGGATATTCCAATCTATGTTTGGGAAATTAAAGTCTCCCATCACAACAACTCTGCTATTACTGCATCTCTCCCCACAAGATGCTCTTCCCCACAAGAGGAAACATTCTCTCTGCATCCACCCCATCAAAACCTTTTGAAATTTTAAAGACCCCGATTACGTTACCCTCAAATGAGTCTCAGTTCCGCACACATGAGGACGGCCTCAACCAGGATCTTGGGTTCATGTCATACTATGTGTAACCCCCACCATTTGGCCTGGGCTTGCAAAATTCTACTACATGTCCTGACTTGAGGCAATTCACATCTCTTTAACCTATGATTAACCCTCTTTCCACTCACGCTGTCTGCACCTGTAAAGACTTGATTACCTGTCCGCATTCCAACCATTATCTTGCAATTGTGTCTTTGTCTATGTATGCCGTGTTTGTGAAACCTACCTCTCCACTCATCTGATGAAGGAGCAGTTCTCTGAAAGCTCGTGCTACCAAATAAACCTGTTGGACTTTAACCTGGTGTTGTGAGACTTCTTACTATGCCCATCCCAGTCCAACGCCAGCATCTCCACATCAGGAGAAATGAGACCCAGCTTGTCAATCCTTTCCTGATATGTATCTTCCTTCTTCCGTCGGGAAAAAGATACAAAAGTCTGAGGTCACGCACCAGCCGACTCAAGAACAGCTTCTTCCCGGCTGCTGTTAGACTTCTGAATGGATTTACCTTGCATTCAGTTGATCTTTCTCTACACCCTAGCTATGGCTGTAACACTACATTCTGCACTCTCTTATTTCCTTCTCGGTGAAGGGTATGCTTTCTCTCTATAGCGCGCAAGAAACAATACTTTTCACTGTGTTAATACATGTGACAATAATAAATCAAATCAAATCAAACAAATGGCCTTGTATTTCTGGTTTCACTCATTACCAAACATGCTCCAGTGCCTCTATGTTCTTTTAATAATCTGCTAACCAGAAATTTAACCCAACGGGGCAGCACGGTGGCACAGTGGTTAGCACTGCTGCCTCACAGTGCCAGGGACCTGGGTTCAATTCCGGCCTCGGGTAACTGTCTGTGTGGAGTCTGCACGTTCTCCCCGTGTCTGCATGGGTTTCCACCGGGTGCTCCGGTTTCCTCCTACACTCCAAAGATGTGCGGGTTAGAATTGGCCATGCTGTATTGCCCCTTAGAGACAGGGGGATTAGCAGGGTAAATATGTGGGGTTACGGGATAGGGCCTGGATGGGATTGTTGTTGGTGCAGGCTCGATGGGCCGAATGTCCTCCTTCTGCAGTGTCGGGATTCTATGAGCTTCTCTACTTTTCAATCTTATACAAATTGGAAAACTGAAAGGTTTATGTGAGAATGCACGAAAACTGAGTACAGTACTTCAGAGTGAACTTTATAAAATACTTTAATTACAAGTTAAAATATATTAATTATCTGAATGTTAAAAATAAATTCAGCCTGGCAAATCCAACAGAGGAAATGTCAGTGGTGTCATATTGAGGACATCAAAAAATAAAATTAGATGAATAGCTCAGAAGTGTCCAGAGCACAGTTTTAGGAATAGACAGATTGTCATTTTAAGAATGACAGGAACTGAGCATAACAGTTACAAGGAATAACATCATTATTAAGATGCTGCTTATAGCTGAAGTGGCTTCAGAACCTTTTCCTATAATCAAGTCTGCTCCATATGTGACAGGATGCATTTATGTTGCTGCATTATGGCATAGGGATTCATTCCTGGGACGTGGGTGTTGCTGGCGTAGACAGCATTTATTGTCCATCTTCAAAAGCTCTTGAGAAGAAGGTGGAGAGCCACCTTGTCAAACCGCTGCAGTCCAAGGGAAGCTGTGAGTAGAATGTTTCGGGATTATGATTCAGTGAGGGTAAAGGAATGGTAATACATGTCCAACCTTGTCCAGCCTCCCATCCATTGACTCTGTCTACACTTCCCGCTGCCTCGGAAAAGCAGCCAGCATAATTAAGGACCCCACGCACCCCGGACATTCTCTCTTCCACCTTCTTCCGTCGGGAAAAAGATACAAAAGTCTGAGATCACGTACCAACCGACTCAAGAACAGCTTCTTCCCTGCTACTGTCAGACTTTTGAATGGACTTACCTTGCATTAAGTTGATCTTTCTCACTTGTATAGTGAGAAACATACAAGTGTATGTTGTAGCTATGTAGCCCTAGCTATGACTGTAACACTACATTCTGCACTCTCTCCTTTCCTTCTCTATGAACGGTATGTTTTGTCTGTATAGCGCGCAAGAAACAATACTTCTCACCGTACATTAATGCATGTGACAATAATAAATCAAACCAAATATATGTCTGTAAGGTGTGTGGGCTTAGAATCATAGAACAATACAGCATAGAGGAGTCCATTCAGTCAATTGAGTCTGTACTATATATCCTTTGTTTCCCATGTTCGGGGGCACAATTCTCCACCTGCCGTGCCCATTAAAACCGAGGTGGGCAACTTTGGTGCCACTATCTCATTTCCTTGATTGTCATGCTGGCTTCTCTGGTTGGTTCGCTGTAACCCAAGTTCAGCACAATACAACACAGCAAATTCACCCACTAATCAGTGACCAAGCATGGAATCTTTCAGGTCTGTATGACTCAGGTAATCAGGCGGGACCATCAGGGGAGCCAGCTAAATCACTAGATCACGAGAGCCAGTGTTAACCTCTAATGTGCAGTAGAATGCTCCAGACCCATGCAGGATTCACCGTCTAACCAAAGCTATCTGAAGCACTTAGAGGGTAGATATATAGATATCTGGAAAATTCACGCCAACCTGTGGCAGAGTATAGAATTCAGATGGGAGGGAATGGAAGATACTAAGACTTCAGATGATTCATGCATTCCTGAGGTTTGATTCCTGGAACCATTGTAGATTGCCCTGATAGCAACACAAATTGTTTATTCTTGCAAAGTATTAAATATCTGTGCATTATTCAGCCAAAGGAATTTTTATCATTAAACACGCCAGCTTAACCTTTTCCAGGAAACTGTGCACTCGATGATAAATAAACTCTGCAGACCCTTGGTCTGCCTTGCCGATAGTTCGACAGCATCCAGAGGTTTTAACGGTGGAAAGTGCAGCACAAGCCCTGAAACATTCGGAAATTTTAACAGTGCGAATATTTAATCAAAGTATTCCTGGCTGATTGATGCTCTGTTACAGAGTCAGAACATCGTCAATAGAAAGCCTGTCTGGGATATGCTGTCAGCGAGATAATGTTATTTCACCATGGCAACTCTGACCAAATTATTCTGCACTGGATTCCAGCACTCAACAACATTATCTAACTCCTCGAGATCTACCCTTCCCTCCCAGGCAGATGGTGGTTCCAGCATTGTCAACATGTAAAGTGGGTATTTCCATGTTAGCCTAGCTCAGCCGGTTGCTCTTGTATTCACACACAAGAATTGCAAGATAAGGCTTGCGTTTGTTAAGCCCTTGGGATAGAATCTTCAGCATGATCTAATTGAGGTGCTTGTTTGTTCATGGGATGTGGATGTCCCTGGCTAGGCCATCATTTCACAGAATCATAGACAGGCACAGAGACAGGCCCTTCGGACCAAACAGTTCCATGCCGACCAAAAAGCCCATCTAAGCTAACCCCATTTGCCTGCATTTGGCCCATATCCCTCTAAACCTTTCCTATCCATGTATCTGTCCAAATGCCTTTTAAATGTTGTCAATGAGGCTGCCTCAACCACTTCCTCCGGCAGCTCATTCCACATACGTACCACCCTTTGTGTAAAAAAGTTGCTCCTCAGGTTCCCATTAATTCTATCCCCTCTTAACTTAAACCTGTGCCCTCTAGTTCTCGATTCCCCAACTCTGGGAAAAAGACTGAGTGCATTCACCCTATCCATGCCTCGCATGATCTTATACACCCCTATAAGATCACCTCTCAGTCTCCTACGCTCCAAAGAAAAAAGTCCCAGTCTGTCCAATCTCTCCCTGTAACTCAGTGATTAAAGGGTTTGATAGCATAGAGAAAGAGAAACTATTTCCTCAGATAGGGGAGTCTTAATCCAGACTATTGGTTAGTTACGATCCAAGTTCAAGGCTTTGATGCTACTTCTTAAATTGAGACTGGAGCTGCTGTTAACATTGGAGCAAATGATCTTGACTGACCTCAGCCAATGACCCTTCGCCAATCAGACAACAAGTTACAAGATCCAGAGGGCATTGACCTTCCAATCAAAGGCAGGATTGATTATTGCTCCTCTTTGCTACAAGGGTGACAGATTGTTGAGTGTCTCAATATTATTCACAATCGATGCACAATCTTATTGAGTGGCGATGTTAGCGTGCCATGAGGAGTCCGAGACAAATACAGCAGTGAACTGCGGAAGGACATGATGCACTGAAACCTTAATCATGATTGGTTTGGAGAATGTGAGCACCTGCAAAATGCCACAAGTTAACTGCAATTATAAATCGTCATCAGTTCCTGGCAACGATGAAAGAAGCATGAACATTGGAGCAATGAGTGCCCATCACTATGAGGGAAGTCACCTTATCTTCTCACAGAATCACGGAATCCCTACAGTGCAGAAGGGGGCCATTCGGCCCATCGAGCATATACTGACAACAATCCCGCCCAAGCCCTATCCTCATAACCCCACGCATTTACCTTAGCTAGTATCCCTTAACACCACAGGACAATTTAGCATGGCCAATCAAACTAACCTGCACATCTTCATCTTTGGAATGTGGGAGGAAACCAGAGCACCCAGCCGAAACCCACACAGACATGGAGAGAACGTGCAGCCTCCGCAGACAGGGACCAAGGCCAGAATTGAACCCGGGACCCTGGCGCTGCAAGGCAGCAGTGCTAACCACCAGTTTTTTTTATTCATTCGTGGGACATGGGCGTCGCTGGCTGGGCCAGCATTTATTGCCCATCCCTAGTTGCCCCTTGAGAAGGTGGTGGTGAGCTGCCTTCTTGAATCGCTGCAGTCCATGTTCTGTGGGTTGACCCACAATGCCATTAGGGAGGGAATTCCAGAATTTTGACCCAGTGACTGCGAAGGAACGGTGATATATTTCCAAGTCAGAATGATGAGTGGCTTGGAGGGGAACTTGCAGGTGGTGGGTGGTGTTCTCATGTACCTACTGCCTTTGTCCTTCTAGATAGAAGTGGTTGTGGGTTTGGAAGGTGCTGTATAAGGATCTTTGGTGAATTGCTGCAGTGCATCTTGTAGATAGTACACACTGCTGCTACTGAATATCGGTGGTGAAGGGATTGAATGCTTGTAGATATGGTGCTAATCAAGTGGGCTGCTTGGTCCTGGGTGGAGTCAAGCTTCTTGAGTGTTGTTGGAGCTGCATCCATCCAGGCAAGTGGGGAGTATTCCATCACACTCCTGACCTGTGCCTTGTCAATGATGGATAGGCTATGGGGAGTCAGGAGGTGAGTTACTAGCCGCAGGATTCCCAGCCTCTGACCTACTCTTGTAGCCATTGTGTTCATGTGGTGAGTCCAGTTTAGTTTCTGATCAATGGTAACCCCAAGGATGTTGACAATGGGGGATTCAATGATAGTTACACCATTGAATGTCAAGGGGTGGTGGTTAGAGTGTCTCTTATTGGTGATGGTCATCGCCTGGCATTTGTGTGGCGCGAGTGTTAATTGCCACTTGTCATCCCAAGCCCGGATATTGTCCAGATCTTGTTGCATTTGAACATGGACTGCTTCAGTATCTGAGGAGTCGCGAATGGTGCTGAACATTGTGCAATCATCGGCGAACATCCCCACTTCTGACCTTATGATGTGGGAAGGTTATTGATGAAGCAGCTGAAGATGGTTGGGCCTAAGACACTACCCTGAGGGACTCCCGCAGAGATGTCCTGGAGCTGAGATGACTGACCCTCCACAACCATAACCATCTTCCTATGTACCAGGTATGATTCCAACCAGCGGAGAGTTTGCCCCCTGATACCCACTGATTTCAGTTTCGCTAGGGCTCCTTGATGCTACACTTGGTCGAATGCGGCCTTGATGCCAAGGTCTGTCACTCCCACCTCACCTCTGAAATTCAGCTCTTTTGTCCATGTTTGAGACAAGGCTGTAATGAGGATATGAGCTGAGTGACCCTGGCGAAACCCAAACTGGGCGTCACTGAGCAGGTTATTGCTGAGCAGGTGCTGCTTGATTGCACTGTTGATGACCCCTTCCATCACTTTACTGATGATCAAGAGTAGACTGATTGGGTGGTAATTGGTCGGGTTGGATTTGTCCTGCTTTTTGTGTACAGGACATACCTGGGCAATTTTCCACATTGTTGGGTGGATGCTAGTTTTGTAACTGTACTGGAAGAGCTTGGCGAGGGGAGCGGCAAGTTCTGGAGCACAAGTCTTCAATACTATTGCCGGAATGTTATCAGGGCCCATTGCCTTTGCAGTATCCAGTGCCTCCAACCATTTCCTGATATCACGTGGAGCGAATCGAATTGGTTGGAGACTGGCATCTGAGATGCTGGGGACCACTGGAGGAGGCCGAGATGGATCATCCATTCGGCACTTCTGGCTGAAGATTGTTGCGAATACTTCAGCCTTACCTTTTGCACTGATGTGCTGGGCTCCTCCATCATTGAGGATGGAGATATTTGTGGAGCCTCCTCCTCCAGTGAGTTGTTTAATTGTCCACCACCATTCATGGCTGGGTGTGGAAAGACTGCAGAGCTTAGATCTGATCCGTTGGTTATGGGATCGCTTAGCTCTGTCTATCACTTGCTGTTTTTGCCGTTTGGCATCCAAGTCTTCCTGTTTGGTAGCTTCACCAGGTTGATACCTCATTTTTAGGTTTGCCTGGTGCTGCTCCTGGCATGCCCTCCTGCACTCTCCATTGAACCAGGGTTGATCCCCTGGCTTGATGGTAATGGTTGAATGGGGGATATGACGGGCATGAGGTTACAGACTGTGCTGGAGTTCCGCTGCTGTTGATGGCCCACAGCGCCTCATGGATGCCCAGTCTGGAGTTGCGAGATCGGTTCGAAGTTTGTCCCATTTAGCACGGTGATAGAGCCACACAACACGATGGAGGCTATTCTCAATGTGAAGGTGGGACTTCGTCTCCACAAGGACTGTGCGGTGGTCACTCTTATCGATACTGTCATGGACAGATGCATCTGCAGCCAGCAGATTGGTAAGGATAAGGTCAAGTATGTTAATTTCTTTTGTTGGTTCCTTCACCACTTACCGCAGACACAGTCGAGCAGTTATATACTTTAGGACCTGACCAGTCCAATCAGTAGTGCTGCTGCTGAGCCACTCTTGGTGATGGCCACTGAAATCCCCACCCAGAGTACATTTTGCACCTTTGCCATCCTCAGTGCTTCATCCAAGTGTTGTTCAACATGGAGGAATCCTGGTTCATCAGCCGGAGGAGGACGGTATGTGGTAACCAGTAGGAGGTTTCCTTTCCCATGTTTAACCTGAAGCCATGAGACTTCATGGGGTCTGGAGTTGATGTTAAGGACTCCCAGGGTAACTCCCTCCCGACTGTATACCACTGTGCTGCCACCTCTGTTGGGTCTGTCCTGCCGGTGGGACAGGACATATCCGGGGATGGTAATGGTTGTGTCTGGGGTGTTATCTGTAAGGTATGATTCCGTGAGAATGACTATGTCAGGCTGTTGCTTGACTAGTCTGTGAGACAGCTCTCCCAATTTTGGCACTGGCCCCCCCATGTTAGTAAGGAGGACTTTGCAGAGTTGACAGGGCTGTTTGTTTTGCCGTTGTCTTTTCCGGTGCCTAGGTCGATGCCAGGTGGTCCGTCCGGGTTCATTTCTTTGTTGAGACTTTGTAACGCTTGTTACAACTGAGTGGCTTGCTAGGCCATTTCAGAGGGCAGTTGAGAGTCAACCACATTGCTGTGGCTCTGGACCATTCCACCTCTTCTGTTGTGTGAACTGCAGGGGTGGGGGGGAGGGGTGGGATCTACACCTGAGGTCCAGGTGTGTGATAGAGTGACTGGGACACTACAAAAAAGTACAATATTGAAACGTGGGTGCTGCAGTCAGGTGAAGAAAGACAGGAACCAGTTAACCCCAGTCCCAATCCTACAATCAACGCCAGTAATGACCAGCTGCGTTGGTGACTAAGTTTCTGTCAAATTATAAAGGGATTGTATCGTCCTTTTGGCTAAGATTAAGCATCAGATCAAGCCCGAAAAGGGAATATCTTACCTTGTCAGCCTGGATCTTCTTGCTGGGACCATGAATTGGTTCAATTGGATTTTAAATTTGGTTTTTGGAGCAAGCAAGGAATGGATTCGGGTTTGTCTGGTCAACTCCGAGCATTGGTTTTGTAACTTTAAGGATGGAGTGAAAAATGTTTTAAACAATAAAGGGGTTGTATTAGGCTTTTATTGGTTAAGTAAAGCAAGGAGTTTAAGGTTGCGCCAAATCCTATTCACATGGTAACTTTTGTTCCTGTCATCCTGGTATCAAAAATCACAGTAAAGAGGAAAGGAGCAGAACCCCTTGCACTGCTCAGCTTCTGTTCAAATTCAAACCAGGCAGGTTGACTCAGATTGGTCAATATATTGCCATGGGGAATAAACAGGGTAATGGCTGTCACCAAACTGAACAAAGCGCAATGTATGGACATGCTCTTTCTGTCTTCAAGGGACAGGGCCTATGTGTATGGTTTCTAGCACTTGTAAGTATTTCAAGCACACTGTAAGCCTGATTGATAATCTTAAATTGGTTGTCAGTGTAATTCTTAGTACAGTCAGGATTGATTAGCAAGTGTTGTCCAATCCCAGAAACACATCTCATGTTCAACGCTATGGCCGGAATCTTACCACACCGTTCACGTCGGCAGGA
The DNA here is from genome assembly GCF_964213995.1 of Mustelus asterias. Lineage (NCBI taxonomy): Eukaryota > Metazoa > Chordata > Chondrichthyes > Carcharhiniformes > Triakidae > Mustelus > Mustelus asterias. The sequence goes on from NC_135815.1 coordinate 5,933,890, forward strand.
TTTTTCCATCCTGCTGCAGTGAATGGGAATTTGGCTGGCTGCCAAATTCTCTGACCTCACTGCAGCAGGAGCATGCCATGAACGGTTTTTCTTTTTTTCTTTTTTTTTTCTTTTTTTTTTTTCCCTTTTTTTTTTTTTTTTTTTTTTTTTTCAAAAAGCTCCACCAATCAGAGTTCGCTTACCAACCAATCAGCATTCTCTTCCCATGCAGTATAAATTGTTTGTTCCCTTTACTATTGTGATTCTTTCAAACTGTCCTGATGAGTGCAAGACACAAAACTTCGACAACATGTCTTTTTTTTGAGCGATTTATGTTAGCAATTCATGAACTGGGGAGCAAATAGCAGACACGCTCATTAATTAAATAAATAGTTCAGGAGAAACTCCTTTACACAGAGAATGGTGAGAATGTGGGACTCCCTACCAGTGGCTGAGGCCATTAGTATAGATGGATTTAAGGGAAAGATCGATAAGCATCGAAGGACATGTTGATACATGAGTGGGAGAAATCCCGTGTGGAATATAAACACCGGCATGACTCAGTTTGCTGAATGAGATGTCACGGTGCTGTAAAATCCGATTTACTTCCATGTACAATCCAACCTGTGATTCGAAACTTGTGTAATAAAATCCAAAACTTTGATTTCAAAAGAAGGAAATAAGTTGTTAATATGTGGATTTTATTTCAAATGTGTCTATAATTTTGCATAATAAATGCAAGCACTTCCTCTCCGTATCCCAACCCTCCTCACCACCCCCACCCTTCCTCCGCAGCCGGTTAAGAAAATAACATCAGCTGACATTTCAGTGCACTATCGAGGGGATGCTGTACTGTTGGAGGTGATGCCTTTTGGATGAAATCTTAATGTGAGGGCATGTCCACCCTCTCAAGTGAGTGTAAATGAAGTTATCACACTATTTGAAAATGCAGAGGCATTTTCTCTTAATTTCGAGCCAATATTGTTTTCTCAATCAACTCCACCAAAGATAAGAGTCATACAGACTCAGAACATTAACTCTGCTTCTCTCTCTACAGATGCTGCAAGACTTGCTGCGTTTTTCCAGCATTTTCTGTTTTTATTACTATGAAATGCGCTCCCCTTGCCTGGATGAGTGCAGCTACAACCGCACTCAAGAAGCTTGACATCATCCAGCACACTTGATTGGCTCCAAACATCACAAACATTGGATGCTGTCCATTACTGACGAACAGCGGCACACTGTGTACCATCCATGAGAGGCAATGAAACAACTCATCAAGGATCCTCAGACAGCGCCTTCCAAACCTACAAGCACTACCATCTAGAAGGGCAGGGGCAGCAGATCATAGAATCATAGGAATCATAGAATCCCTGCAGTGCAGAAGAAGACACTGAACAGAACGGATTACTGCAAAGAAGTGCACCGACAACTGAACAACAAGGAACACTACAGACACAGTGCTCCGAAAGCTTATGGTATTTGCTACCAAATAAACCTGTTGGACTTTAACCTGGTGTTGTGAGACTTCTTACTGTGTTCACCCCAGTCCAACGCCGGCATCTCCACATCGTGCAGAAGAAGACCATGGGTGGCACGGTAGCACAGTGGTTAGCACTGCTGCCTCACAGATCCAGGGACCCAAGCTCGATTCCTGGCTCAGGTCACTGTCTGTGTGGAGTTTGCACATTCTCCACGTGTCTGCGTGGGTTTCCTCCGGGTGCTCCGGTTTCCCCCCACAGTCCAAAGATGCGCGGGTTAGGTGCATTGGCCATGCTAAATTGACCCTTAGTGTCCCGGGATGCGTGGGTTAGAGGGAGTAGCAGGGTAAATAGTGAGGTTACGGGGATAGGGCCTGGGTGGGATTGTCATCAGTGCAGACTCAATGGGCCGAACGACCTCCTTCTGCACTGTAGGGTTTCTATGATTCTATGATTCATTCAGCCCATTGAGTCTGCACCAACTCTCCGACAGAGCATCCTACCAAGGCCCACCCTTTGTCCTATCTCCATAACACCACGCCTTTACCCCTCCTATCCTCCTAACCTACACAGCTTTGGCACGAAGGGGCAATTTAGCATGGCCACTCAACCTAACCTGCACATCTTTGGAGTGTGGGAGGAAACCAGAGCACCCGGAGGAAACCCAGGCAGACACGAGGAGAACGTGCAAACTCCACACAGACTGTCACTGAAGGCCTGAATTGAACCTGGATCCCTGGCGCTGCGAGGCATCAGTGCTACCCACTGTGCCACCATGCTGTCCCTGTATGTATGGGACGTATGGGCACACCACCCTCTGCAAGCTCCCCTTCAAGTCACACACCATCCTGACTTGGAAATATATTTACATTTCCTCGTTGTCACTGAGTCAAAATCTTGGACTCCCTCCCAAATGGCACTGTGGAAGTCCAATGAATGAATTTAAAGAAACGTTATCTGATCACTTATCTCATCCCTGTTCTGGAATTTTGCTTTGTGCTATCATGTTTCTCGATATCTGTGACTACATGTCAAAGATGCTTCATTGGCTGTAAAGGAATTTGGAAAGTCTTGAAATTGTAAATGGCGCTACATAAATGCAAGATCTTTCTTCTTTCTATCTCTGTAATTCTGCCTAATTTGATCAATTGTGGCACACAAATCCTTTTTGCTCTTTCCCCCTCTTCATCAATATATCTGAAACCAATCTCTGCTTATTACATTAATTATCTATTTTTTTTGCATCCTCCATGTTATTCGAGTCATTGCAGATTTTCAGCAATGCATTTTCTACAAAACACAGGAGCAGGTTGTAATTTAGCCCCTGGCCCCAGAGTTTCACTATGATGGAGAGGCTCTCTGTGATGACAAAATCCCAGAAATTCTAAGTCCTGCTTTCAACACGGCATTTCATATTTGCAGATGGGCAGGGCTGGAGTCAAGCTGAGGTTCCCTCATACACAGTTTAGGGAGGCAGCTGACCATTTAAATCACCGGTTGTCAAGGACCAGAAGAGGAAGTACAACAAGAAAAAGGAGTCAAGGAACTGTCAAAGAATGTTCAAAGCTGTCAAGCGACTGTCAAAGCTGTCGAGGAACTGTCAAAGCTTTCAAAGCTCTCAAATCTTTTACTGGGTATGGGTTGGCATGAGTCAGCACTAAATTGGCATGTGGGCTATAAAGGACCGGGGGAGATGGAGGGTATGAGGGACCATAGGGGTGACTAGAGGGACATGGGTTGGCATAAGAGTTATAAGAGAGGCATGGGGCTTGGTGTGTGGAAATAACTTAAGCACAATGCCAGAGCACAAAGGCAGACCTTTCGCCCAGCCTGCTTCCAAACTTGGCAGCCTCCATCATGTTCCACGGACAACAGCCCTGAATTACAATCCAGCCCACACGCACCACTGAACTGAAAATCATTTCTGTGACCAACCATTTTAAAGGTTGGTTACACAGAGCTTGGGATTCTCCTATGTCTGAAGTCGAGGTATCATTCTAGTGAACCTACACTGCACTCTCCCCAAGGCCAATATAGCCCTGAGGCGTGATGCCCAGAGCTGCTCACAGTAACACCCGCCCTTCTTTTCCATTGTATCACCTGAAAGATTAATTCTGCACAAACTTGCAGCAAGATGGTTAATACATTTCCAAAGAGCAGGAGAAACCAGAATCAAGGTCTGGAGACTTCGCTGGTCACAGCTGCCAAAGACAACTACGCATTTGTTTATTTATAGATAACTAGCCTGTTTCCGATTATCCAGCAAATTCATAATCCAATTTACTCCTTCACCATGGCTCCCTGGAGCTTTTGTTCCAGCTCTAAGTCTCTTGTCAGGGACAGCAGATGTTTTCTTGAAGTCAACCACATTATTTTCATCGACTAACTATGTTACATACGCAAAGAATTTCAACAAATTAGTTAGACGTAGATTGCATTTCATAAACTGGTGCTGGTTTGTGCACCCTTGATAGTCCTGGATGCTCTTTAACAGCTTCCTTTAATATAGACCCCCCTCCAGTATAATTTTCAATAAACTGTAGAATTGGCAGCGCAGAAACAGACCACTTGACCCACATGAGCATACTGGTGAACGGCAATATGGGGCGGGATTTTCCAGCCACGCTTCCCCAAGGCCGGAAAATCCCGCTCAAGGTCAACAGACCTTTGCATGGTCCGTGTCCCTCCCACTTCGATCCCTGTGGCGGATAGAACAGGAAATTATGCCCATTATGTTCCACTCAAACATTCTTCCACTCATGTTCCATGGGGCGGCACGGTGGTACAGTGGTTAGCACTGCTGCCTCACAGCATCAATGTCCCAGGTTCGATTCCCGACTTGGGTCACTGTCTGTGCGGAGTCTGCACATTCTCCCCGTGTCTGCGTGAGTTTCCTCCGGATGCTCCAGTTTCCTCCCACAGTCCAAAAATGTGCGGGTTAGGTGGATTGGCTGTGCTAAATTGCCTCTTAGTGTCAGGGGGATTAGCTAGGGTAAATGCATGGGATTATCGGGATAGGGCCTAGGTGGGATTGTGGCCAGTACAGACTTGATGGGCTGAATAGCCTCCTTCTGCACTATAGGATTCTATAATGATATCTTCCCAACCTGCATCCATACTCCTTTAGTCCCTCCTCTGTCTTGTATGCATCAAACTTCCCCTTGATTGAAGTAACTCCTTCAGTCACTCCAGTTGGTGATGAGTTCTACATACTCACCATTTTCTGAGTGTAAAGAAATTCACTAACATTTGATACTATGGGGCATGATTTTCTGGCCGCTCTTGCCCCAAGGCCAGAAAATCCCGCCCGATGTCATGGTCTGTGTCCTGCCCACTATGGTTCCGTGGCAGGCGGGATGGGAAAATCCTGCTGTATGGATTGATTTTGGACTCACTTGGGTGGGATTCCAGTCGCATCTGAACCAAAGACGGAAAATCCCACCTGAGGTCAATGGTCCGTCAAATTTTCCACCCCACCTGCAACATTTGCCATGGTGGGCAAGACCAGAAAATCTTCCCACATAAGTGGAAACAACTGGGAGGGGTGAGGGGGATTCTCTGGCCTCCCAGCCGTGTGTTTCTCGGGACGGGAGGAGGCGCAACATTTGCCGATGACGGGATCTTCTGGTCCCGCTGCTGTTGATGGGATGTCCCACTGACTGACCCCATGCTGCTGGGGAACCCACGGTGGTGGTATACCGTCCGCAGGACCCAAAGACTCCACCGCTACAAAAGGCAGAAAATTCTGGCCATTTTCTCTGCAACAATCCCATCGAAACCCTTCGTAATTCTAAAGGCATTTTATCAAACTTCCCTTATAAGAAGTGGCTCACAAAGTACAGTCTGTGAAAGCAAACAGGCTGGAACCCTCATTCAACCCCGTCACTGATGTATATTTTATACCTCAGAGCTATGCAGGAGTGACTGAGATGATTTTGAGTGTAACGGGTTTTATTCACAGTGCTTCCAAATGTCTGCTCCATGCCTCTCACTCTGGCTTCCAGCTTTCGACAGTCTGTTTACTTTTCCCTGAGTCCACACCCAGTCTGAACTAATCAAGCACAGTGAGCATCAAAAGTAAATCAGACTCACGTAATCCAACACAGAACAATTGAGCACCACACATGCATGGTGTCACGCAACTACCCCTTGCTCCCATCAACAACAATGCGGTTCTTTAAGCAAGATTTATTCCCTGTTACAACCACAGGATTGGACTTTCAACATTTGCAGGACTGAAACCATGAAGAGGAACTGGCTGAATGTGGAGCCATACATGAGCCCGTGACATGGAGGTGCCGGTGTTGGATTGGGGCGGACAAGATGAGAGGTGACACGACACCAGGCTATAGTCCGACAGGTTTATTTGGAAGCACGAGCTTTCAGAGCATTGCTCCTTCGTCAGGCTCCAAGAGCTTGTGATTGTAAATAGACCTGTTGGACTATAACCTGGTGCCGTATGACCTCTAATACATGAGACTGAAGCTCTCCAACTTGGAACCAGACATCACCTCACTGGTGCCTCATCAAAGGCAGTGCCTTTCTTCCCATTGATTCAGGTGAGGTTTTAACTGTGGAAGGTGAAAATGGTGGGGTAGAACCTGTCGGTGGATTTTTGCCCTGCCCAAGGGGCCAATGGACAAACAAGTTTGAGAATCACAGATCTCCACGAAAGGGGACCATTTAATAAGTCAATCCCCAAGGCCATGTCTCCTTCTTTCCAATTATAAACAGACCAATTTCATTAACAACCCCCTCGCTTCACTTTGTGCTGACCTCCCAGTGAGATTGGTGACACTCTGTTAGAAAAATGTAACACTCCTGGTGTAATCACTAAAAAATCTGATATTTGCATTCTTTCCTATTCTGACCCACCCCAGTACAAGTCTCTTTATCACATTTCTATGTTTAAACCTCCTTTGGGAATAATGTAGCCATTGCGGGTTAGAATACAGGAAGACTTATTCATTTAAATTCAAATTTTGAACAATTATTTATTCGTTTTTACTTAACCTTGTAAGTAGGGTGCAGAGTCTGGGACAATAGCAATTAAGAAGAGTTACAGAGCAAAATAAAATTCTATATTCTGGAGCTCAGACCAGGTTGGAAAATAACAGCAGATGTGAAGTGAGTTGATGCCTTTTTCAAGAGATCTTACACGTAGAAGTCAACGGGGAGAAACTGATCTTTGGAAAGTTGTGCAAAATGTTCAACAGCAAACAGGCAGCCCCCCCAGCTTTACATCCTGCTCCATCCGTTCCGTTGAAAATCAGGCTGATTGCTGGACTATTACCCGTCCTGCCCTCCCGCAGAGAACCGGTTTTGCCTCCAACGTCTCTCCACACTCAGGGGAAGAAACAGTTCTATGGTGGCTCTAATGGCTGTGAGTGCAGGGACTGTTTTGCTTGTTTTAAACATCTTGAATTCATTGGTGGCAGAGCGTTGCTGGGAAAATCCGTGTTTGGTGCAGGATTTTCCCCTGGCTGGAATGAAAGCAGCTATTGGAATTTAACCAGTGAGTGTAATCTGCCAGACCCATATATGGAGAGGAAGCAGTCCGTTGAGATCATGTGGAGTTTTCTTTTCAAGAAATACACTATACAGCTGACGATAATAAAAAGTAACTCCCCATGTCCTACAGATTGAGTAGTGTGCACTGAAATGTATTTGCAGATGGAGTTAGGGTATAGCCTTTTGAATCTGAGTTTATGCAATGTCCTGGCGATGTTGGGGGTTATGGGTTTTAAGCAAAAAGAAAAGGATGTGGTTTGCACACGTAGATTCCAACGAACAGCAACCGATTTATCGGAAGAGATGTTTCCTGTACAGAGTACAAACTGAAACTAAAACAACAGCATGTGCAACACCCTAATGACACCACCATCAAATAATGTGACAGTCTTTTAAAGCAATCATGCAACTACTTAAATATATAACAGCTTAGATCCAGAAGGAACCAGGATATACACCCAACATATTGGAAGAAGAGGGAAATACTGCAAGAACACCCAGGGTTTGCTGATATTGTTGACCAGCAGCTGTGGTGGGATTTGTACCAGTGTCCCAAAACATTGGTCTGGATCTCTGGACTGTTAGTCCAGTGACCACTACATCACCACCTCTCCCAAGGCAACAGTGAGAGCTGAGCTGGAGGAAGGGTCAAAAGCACTAAGTCCTTGAGACCTGTGCAATTGATGCTTCAGCCACTGAGAGAGTAAGAGAAGGTGAAGCCACAATGTCTCTTGTGGAATAGTTTGATTCACTTGTTATGTCTTATTCGCTTTCTGACTCTCTCGCACTTGGGCATATGCACATACGTAGAACATAACACAGTAAGCAACTTGTTGGAAGGAACCTTTTAAAGAGGGGTTGTAAAATTAGTAATTTGAGATCATTGTAGTCCTGTAAGGATTGTTATTGGGCCAGCACCTCACGTCATCCCACAATGTCATCAACATTTGAAAGCACCAGCAATGTTACATACAAATGGGAGAACATAGTTAGTGCTGGAGGAGGTAACACCAGGGTGGGATTTCACTGAGTACAGGGAAGGAAGACAAGACCTAGAAGGAGCTGGAATATGCTGAACATTCTCAAGTACTTTGAAATGTAAAGTGCAGATAGTCGACGGGCATGCCAACTCCACAGGAAATGAATTGAAAGTAAGATTAAAACTATATGAACCTTTATAAAACACTAATCCAGCCTCAACTGGAGTACTGTGCCCAATTCTGGGCAGTGCACATTCAGAAGGATATGAAGGCTTTGGAGAGGATGCACAAAGGTTTGATGGGAATGATCCCAGAGATGAGGGGCTTGGATAGATTAGTGGGTATATCGGAGAACCTGAGGCTGTTTTTCCTCGAGAAGAGGAGGTTAAGAGGAGATTCAATAGAGGTGTTTAAAATTCTGAGGAGGCTGGACAGAGTACATAAAGAGGAACTGTTGCCATCGACAACAGGATCATGAACCGAGGGGATGGCAAAGGAACCAAAGGCAACATGGGGAGAAAAATGTTCTTTCGCAGTGGGAAACGGAATGTACTGCTTGAGAGTTTATCGAGGCAGATTCAATCATATCTTTCAAAGAGAATTCCATATGCACCTATCACAGACAGAATTTATATGCTCCTTTTTATTTCCCGTGACTAATATGTCGGTATGTAAAAATCTGTGTTTTTGTATCCTCAGAATGAGCATTCCAATTAAATAACTCCAGCAGCAAGCATTTTGTGATTTTTAAAACAAATAAAGGTTATTTCATATCACATGCGTGCCCCGGATTTTAAAACACAACATCTCACTCACTCTTCACACACACACGCACACTCATACTCACACTCATACTCACACACATTCATACTCACACACACACACACACTCACACTCACACACACACACACTCACACTCACACTCAGACACACACACACTCAGACACACACACACTCACACTCATACTCACACACACTCACACACACACTCATACTCACACACACATTCACACTCACACACACACTCACACATGCACACACACTCACACAAACACACACGCACACACACTCATACTCTCACACTCACACACACACTCATACTCTCACACTCACACACACATATTCACACTCATACACACTCACACACACACACTCACACACACACTCACGCACACACTCTCTCCCACACACTCACACACGCTCACACAGACACAAACTCTCACACACGCACTCTCCCACACACGCACACACTCACACACACACACTCATATTCACACACACATGGAGGTCAAAAATTATGGTTGCAACTTATAATTATCACAGTCTCATTTGTGACAGGCCTGTAATTCCTTTGATAGAGGTGATGCTTTAAAGTTGAAAGGAAAGTATGGTAAGGTAAAGGGGCTTTCAGTAAATTCTTCATCTGGAAGTAACCTCTCAGGTTTTAAGAGCAGAGAACCAAAATGGGTTCCCTCATCATGTGACTTCCGCAAGTTCAAAGTCCTTTTTCGAAACAAAAGGCTGCTTATTCCAGTCACCCTGCATTGTCATTTGGCACCTTGAGGCAGCCAGTGTCCCTGCGTTTGAAAGACCCATCCAGTTTGAAATAAGACTTTTGAATTAGTTTCAGGAGAGGGCATTGATACAACATCAGTCTGGAAGGTTCCTCTTGTCCCCTCTGGAGACATGGGTTTGGTTTCCATCCACAAAAGAAGTCAGGTGACCCTCGGGTGACCATCTTTTGCAAACTTTGTTGAGTTTTTGAAAATATAAAGTTTCGATTGAAGGTCCATAATACACTGACACAAAAATATTGCCGGGCTACTGGGACTCGACGGAAGAATGGGACTAGATAAATAGCTCTTCCTCAGAACAAACACAGACTTGACACGGCAAATGGGTGACTGTAGGAATCATTACAGCTCATCAGCTGGCTCCCTCTGACCCATCTCTATGGAGATACTTCCCGTCAGACACTGCCAGATAAATATATCAGGGCCAGCAGACATACTGTAGTTAATGGCGTTCACTCAAAGGAAGTGGAAATGATTAGTGGGTAAACAGTTCCCATGGGAATATCCCACCTGTGGTCAAAATATCACCCAGTGGAAAATTCATCACACTGTCTACCATTGGAATTGAGTAGTCCTGTGGCTTAGCACACTGTCCTCTTATTCGAAGGACTGGGCTTCAATCCAGGTCCATTGATTGCTCGAACATTAAAGTCCTCACCACTTTAACATGTACCATCTAAAGAATGAAATATCATGCCACATTTTCCAAGCTGCCCCACCAATAAGGTAACAGAATGCAACTGCACTATGACCCCGAGATATATCAATAGACACTTGTACATGGCACTCTGTAGATCCCATCATTTAAGAATCTTCCCATTCTGAACTCTTGGGAAGGGTTAATTTCCTTGTGATTTTGGTTGTGATGATTCAGTCTCTTGTGTCATTAGTTTTTCTTCCATAATCTGATCCAGTAAACCTGGAAAATTGCGTTGGCTGAAAAATTCCAAGAAACACATTTTACTTCATAGAATCCTTACACTGCAGAAGGAGGTCATTTGTGTACATGTTGGTTCTCTCTGTAAGAACCACTCAGCTAGTCCCATTCCCCAACCTTTCTCCTGTGAATCTTCAGATTTTCTCTCTTTAGTATTAGGAAAACAAAGGTAATTTTAAGGGATTTATATTAGTATTGGCAAACATAAGAAATAAGGTATAGATTTAAATGGGTTTAATTTAAAATTTCTGTGGAAGGAAGGGTAAAACCTATGGGTAGATTCATGCTGGACAAAGGTATTTGCATGTGTGGGCATTGATTAAGTTCCAATTGTGATTCTATTCTGCTTAGAGAGGATTGCAGCTTGAAGAGTAAATAAAAACATAGAGAAGGATAAGTCATTGCAGAATAACAGGAGATCACTTTCCAGAGGGAAGGGATTTCCTTTGTTCTTAGTCTTTGCTGAATTTGTTGGCAGTTGGGAGATAGGACACCAGGAAGTGAACATCTCTCAATTCTATGAGGAGAAGGGATCTTCAAAGAAGCAGACTTCCCAAAAATCCAGATACAGTCCAGGTAACCAGGGAATTAGGACAGAAAGAATATTTTAAGATGACTGAAGTTTAGAGAACAGAGGCCAAGGCACTGTTGAGAAGAAGTAAACAAAGTGTTCTGGGTTAAAGAGATAATTGCTGTAACTAGGTTTAAAGTTGGAAAGCAAACATCAGAAGTAAATCAGAAGTTTGATGCCGTTTTAATAGCATCTGGGAATTGAGAGTTAAAGCAATTGTCAATATATTATACAACAGTCAAGACAAAGAAATCCGAAAGGGAATGGTATCAAATCTGATTACTGGATTCACTGTTAAATGTGGAACAGAAGCTTTGTTTAAAATAGTCATTTGGAAAACCTGGACTGGATTCTGGAATGTAAACTGCAAATGGAAAGCATTATTGTGGAAGAAGATTTTAAAGCATATATTTGGGAATAGTGTTTGGAAATTCTCATGTGACAATCATCTGGGGGAATTCTGAGGAGACGTCCACAGACACTAACTTGGGTTCAGAGCAGAATGGGTGTATTTGACCACAGTCAATCTGTGTGCTTAAAGGGACTTTGTGTTAATGAGACCATTCATCTTAAAATGTAACTTTGTAATGAATCTGAATTAATTTAAAATCTGTGTGTATTTGTGTGATGACTTCAGCCAGGCTAATGAGGTTGGTTTGCTAGAGTATGAACTACCTGATGAGTCCTTGTTTGCACTTCAGTCCCACGCTCCTGATCTACGGGCACCTGGTGCGGAGAGGGGCGGGTCGGGATGGCGACCTCCTCATAAACTTGCTCCTGAGCCTGGCGAGACGCGCCATCAATAGGTCCAGGCAGCGGGCGATCGACGGGGTCGTCCATCCCAACTGTCTGCCCCTCTACCGCGGCTATGTTTGTGGCCAGGTGTCCCTGGAGAGGGAGCATGCGGTGTCCACGGGCACAGTTGACGCCTTCCGCACCCGCTGGGCACCGCAGGGGCTGGGGTGTATTATCGACCCTGATAATCACCTTTTGATTCAATGTTTTAAGTTTCCTTTGGCCTTTGATTTCTGTTCGGGCTGTTCCCCCTCCTTTTGGGGAGCTGCCCCTTTTAATTTGTCCTTAAGTTAATTTGAGTTTGTTTATTCGGTTGGTATCAAAAGAACTACCTGATGAGTCCTAGTTGATGGTTAAATCAGGGAGCCTCATGTTCCCTATTTAAAGCAGGTGTGTCAGATTCCCAGGTGGCATTCAGCTGGGAGCAACTGGAGAGCTGGCTGTGTACAGGTGTATGGTGTAAATAAAGTAACTTGGTGACGGGACTTTCACCACCGTGGAGTTATTATAATTTGTTAAACTAGGGGGGGGAATAAAGGAGTATTGTCGCATAATCCAACTTTTCATGTTGAAGAATTTTTTCTTGTTGTTAAAACTATTTGGTTTGATTTGATTTATTATTGTCACATGTATTAGTATACAGCGAACAATACTTCTCACGATATACTAATACACGCGACAATAATAAATCAAATCAATCAAATAGTTTTAACAACAAGAAAAAATTCTTAAACATGAGAAGTTGGATTATGCTACAATACTCCTTTATTCACACCCCCCCCCCCCCCTAAACTAACATGTGGCCCTGTGATTCTGTTCCTCCACATTTTCTAAAAAAAATAAAAGTTAGTCTTTTGAGTCAAGGTTCCATGCTGGGATCTTCCTGTCCAATTATAACATCAACTGGGATCGTAACCAAAGGTAATTGTCTAAATCCCCCTGTAAAGCCAGAAGATTGAATCTGCTGCCACGCCACCATCATGTGGAGATGCCGGCGTTGGACTGGGGTAAACACAGTAAGAAGTTTAACAACACCAGGTTAAAGTCCAACAGGTTTATTTGGTAACAAAAGCCACACAAGCTTTCGAAGCTCTAAGCCCCTTCTTCAGTCTTTAAGAAACAAAACAATGGGAGTGGAGAGAGCATCAAGACAGGCTAAAAAGATGTGTATCGTCTCCAGACAAGACAGCCAGTGAAACTCTGCAGGTCCACGCAACTGTGGGAGTTACAAATAGTGTGCCATGAACCCAATATCCCGGTTGAGGCCGTCCTCGTGTGTGCGGAACTTGGCTATCAGTTTCTGCTCAGCGACTCTGCGCTGTCGTGTGTCGCGAAGGCCGCCTTGGAGAACGCTTACCCGAATATCAGAGGCCGAATGCCCGTGACCGCTGAAGTGCTCCCCAACAGGAAGAGAACCGGGATATTGGGTTCATGTCACACTATTTGTAACGCCCACAGTTGCGTGGACCTGCAGAGTTTCACTGGCTGTCTTGTCTGGAGACAATACACATCTTTTAGCCTGTCTTGATGCTCTCTCCACTCACATTGTTTTGTTTCTTAAAGACTTGATTAGTTGTAAGTATTCGCATTTGGGCCCCACACCTCAGGAAGGACATACTGGCACTGGAGCGGGTCCAGCGGAGATTCACACGGATGATCCCAGGAATGGTAGGCCTGACATACGATGAACGTCTGAGGATCGTGGGATTATATTCATTGGAGTTTAGGAGGTTGAGGGGAGATCTGATAGAAACTTACAAGATAATGAACGGCTTAGATAGGATGGACGTAGGGAAGTTGTTTCCATTAACAGGGGAGACTAGGACGCGGGGGCACAGCCTTAGAATAAAAGGGAGTCACTTTAGAACAGAGATGAGGAGAAATTTCTTCAGCCAGAGAGTGGTGGGTCTGTGGAATTCATTGCCACAGAGGGCTGTGGAGGCCGAGACGTTGAGCGTCTTCAAGACAGAAATTGATAAATTCTTGATTTCTCGAGGAATTAAGGGCTATGGGGAGAGAGCGGGTAAATGGAGTTGAAATCAACCATGATTGAATGGTGGAGTGGACTCGATGGGCCGAATGGCCTTACTTCCGCTCCTATGTCTTATGGTCTTATGGTCTTATTCCAACCATTATTCATGTAAATTGAGTCTGTGTCTTTATAAGCTGTTTGTGAACAGAATTTCCACTCACCTGAAGAAGGGGCTTAGAGCTTCGAAAGCTTGTGTGGCTTTTGCTACCAAATAAACCTGTTGGACTTTAACCTGGTGTTGTTAAACTTCTTACTACGCCACCATCAGGCAGTGCATTCCAGATCCTTATTGCTCACTGTGGGAAAACAATTTCCTCATGTCCCCTCTGGTTCTGTTGCCAGTTACCTTGGATCGGTGCCCCCTGGTTCTCAACCCTACTGACAGCCAGAACAGTTTCTCCCGATATGCTTTGCCCAGACACCTCATGATTTTGAACACCTGTGTGGAGCTTGCATGTTCTCCCCGTGTCTGCGTGTGTTTCCTCCGGGTGCTCTGGTTTCCTCCCACAGTCCAAAGGTGTGTGGGTTAGGTGGATTGACCATGCTAACTTGCCCCTTAGTGTCAGGGGGGGCTGGCAGGGTTAATCGGCGGGGCTATCGGGAAAGGGCCTGGGTGGGATTGTTGTTGGTGCAGTCTTGTTGGGCCAAATGGCCTCTTTCTGCACTGTAGGGATTGGATGATTCTATGAACTCTCCTCTGAACCGTCTCTTCTCAAAAGAGAATGATCCCAGATGGATCATCAATCCATCCTCGTAAATGAAGCCTCGCCTCCCTGGAACCATTCTCTGCTCCCTCTCTAAATCACTCACACCCCTTCTCAAGTGTGGTGTCCAGAACAGGATGCCACACTCCTGTCAAGACTGAACCAGTGTTTTATAAAGGTTCGCCATAACCTCCTCACTTTTGTACTCAGTGGCCAGGAGTCTCCGGTTTTGTACGCCCCCACCACCGCTGCCAGCAAGAACAGAGAATTTGGCGCTCAGCCAAACCTTCATTCACTGCAACGGGATTGGAGGATCCCAGCTGCAGAGGATTTCAGCCTATACACCTATTGAAAAGCACTTGCTGTATTAACCATTTTCTCAACATACCTTGCCAGCTTTGATAATTTGCGCACACATACCCCTCGGCCCCTCCACTCCTGTATCAGTTTTGGAATTGCATGCTTTAATTTATATTTCCTTTCCTCAATCTTCCTACCAAATGCACTCGTTTTGCACCATTTAATTTTAGATTTTAAGTCATTTCCTTTTAATAAACAGTCACACCAGGCAGAAGTGATACTGGGCCAAATACTAAAAAGTAAAACAGTCCAACTCAACAGTCAACATATTCAGGCTTCTGCTCAGTGGAAGTGGAAATAATTAGTCATCAGAGAGTTCCCATCCGTGGGTGTTGGAAAATTCACCATACTGTCTACCATGGAATTGGACTGTCCTGTGGTTCCACACACTGTACTCTTGTTATTAAGTCCAAGCCCATTGATAGCTTGAATGTTAAATCTCTGCCAACTTTGGACACGGGTGAGGTACCTGAGGATTGGAGGATAGCGAATGTGGTCCCGTTGTTTAAGAAGGGTAGCAGGGATAACCCAGGAAATTATAGGCCGGTGAGCTTGACGTCCGTGGTAGGGAAGTTGTTGGAGAGGATTCTTAGAGACAGGATGTATGTGCATTTAGAACGGAACAATCTCATTAGTGACAGACAGCATGGTTTTGTAAGAGGGAGGTCGTGCCTTACAAATTTGGTGGAGTTTTTTGAGGAAGTGACAAAAATGGTTGATGAAGGAAGGGCCGTGGATGTCGTCTATATGGATTTCAGTAAGGCATTTGACAAAGTCCCACATGGCTGGTTGGTTAAGAAGGTTAAGGCTCATGGGATACAAGGAGAAGTGGCTCGATGGGTGGAGAACTGGCTTGGCCATAGGAGACAGAGGGTAGTGGTCGAAGGGTCTTTTTCCGGCTGGAGGTCTGTGACCAGTGGTGTTCACAGTAAGAAGTTTAACAACACCAGGTTAAAGTCCAACAGGTTCACCACCTGTTGGACTTTAACCTGGTGTTGTTAAACTTCTTACTGTGTTTACCCCAGTCCAACGCCGGCATCTCCACATCATGACCAGTGGTGTTCCGCAGGGCTCTGTACTGGGACCTCTGCTATTTGTGATATATATAAATGATTTGGAAGAAGGTGTAACTGGTGTAATCAGCAAGTTTGCGGATGACACAAAGATGGCTGGAATTGCGGATAGCGAAGAGCATTGTCGGGCAATACAGCAGGATATAGATAGGCTGGAAAATTGGGCGGAGAGGTGGCAGATGGAATTTAATCCGGATAAATGCGAAGTGATGCATTTTGGAAGAAATAATGTAGGGAGGAGTTATGCAATAAATGGCAGAGTCATCAGGAGTATAGAAACACAGAGGGACCTAGGTGTGCAAGTCCACAAATCCTTGAAGGTGGCAACACAGGTGGAGAAGGTGGTGAAGAAGGCATATGGTATGCTTGCCTTTATAGGACGGGGTATAGAGTATAAAAGCTGGAGTCTGATGATGCAGCTGTATAGAACGCTGGTTAGGCCGCATTTGGAGTACTGCATCCAGTTCTGGTCGCCGCACTACCAGAAGGACGTGGAGGCATTGGAGAGAGTGCAGAGAAGGTTTACCAGGATGTTGCCTGGTATGGAGGGTCTTAGCTATGAGGAGAGATTGGGTAGACTGGGGTTGTTCTCCTTGGAAAGACGGAGAATGAGGGGAGATCTAATAGAGGTATACAAGATTATGAAGGGTATAGATAGGGTGAACAGTGGGAAGCTTTTTCCCAGGTCGGAGGTGACGATCACGAGGGGTCACGGGCTCAAGCTGAGAGGGGCGAAGTATAACTCAGACATCAGAGGGACGTTTTTTACACAGAGGGTGGTGGGGGCCTGGAATGCGCTGCCAAGTAGGGTGGTGGAGGCAGGCACGCTGACATCGTTTAAGACTTACCTGGATAGTCACATGAGCAGCCTGGGAATGGAGGGATACAAACGATTGGTCTAGTTGGACCAAGGAGCGGCACAGGCTTGGAGGGCCGAAGGGCCTGTTTCCTGTGCTGTACTGTTCTTTGTTCTTTGTTCTAACTGCAAGAACCCTATGTTGGGGCAGGTGAAATTCATCTTGGGCAATTGAACAAGTTTTTTTACACAGAGGGTGGGTGGTAAGTGTCTGGAATGTGCTGCCAGAGGAGGTGGTAGAAGCAGATACAGTAGCAATGTTTAAGAGGCAGCTTGACAGATACATGAATAGGCAGGGAATAGACGAGTACGGACGCGTAGAGGCAAAAGGCCTTTAGTTTAGAAAGGCATCATGTGTCAGCACAGGCTTGGTGGGCCGAAGGACCTGTTCCTGTGCTGTACTGTTCTTTGTTCTTCTTTGGATGGAACTTTGCCATCACTAGTTTTGTGCTCACATCTTAGAGGCACACGATTCCCAACATCTGGTAGATACCACCAAATGTACAAGAGAGGACACTGTGATTGGTAGTGTGGAAAATGAAAAACTTACAATAGTGGGGTGGTATTTAATGGTGTCCGAGCTACTGTCTAGAGAGCTGGTGAGACCTTGGCCTCTTTTCCAGAAGGCCTGTTGAATTAAGTACCAATTAGACACTTGACAGCCTGCATTGGGTCTTGGCTGGGATCCACCAAGAGTTGCCAGCCAATCAGAGGCTGGCAGCTCTATTGGACATTAGCGCCACTGGGAGAGGCCAGCAGTGGCCGCTGTGGGTAATGTACCCACTCGAGGCCTCAGACCATGGATAGACCCAGGCGCACAGGTAAGGAATTGTGGGAGGGGATTCACAAAGTGGACATCATAGAAGACAGTGATGGAGCATCGGCAGCAAGGGAAGAGGGTGGATTCTCTACCCCTGGCCAGCTGTGGATGCTCGGTCAATGGTGTTAGGATACCAGAGCAGAAACCCTAAAGTATGTTATGAAACCCAACCAAACTCCAACAGTTTTTCTATTTTGGCATTAGTATAAGGCTAAGGTGTTTCACTTCAGTTAGATACTTTTAACCCCCTAGGAAGATTTATCAAAACAAACTTTATTTAACAATACAGATTAACTATAATGAATGAATTAGCTTAATTTTTACCAATTGAAATACATAAGCATGACAAAATGCAATTCTTAATGGCTAACCTATCTCAATTAGTTCCAATTTAAGCAATATTCCTCTTACAGACTTAAATTCCTCTTCTAAATCAGTTAGTAACACACAGGCTGACATATTTGCAATTGGGCTGCCAGCCCTTGAGCCTCCAGAACATTCCTGGGAGGAGAGACAGAGAGAAAGAGACCTATTTCTCCTAGCAGGTCCTAAACAATAGCCTCCAAAGAGAGACAGGGAGACCTCTTGCTTCTTTCAGAACCCGGCAGTAACTGCCTGCTTTTCCTTGTAAACTTAGCTCCTCTAATTAAGCACATGACTGTCTCTGTCAATCAACCTAATCAAAACCCTACTCTGAAACCCCAGAGGAAAAACCAAATAAACAAAAATGCATTAACTCAGATTAAAACAAACACATCCAGAGCTAAAATCAGTTATTGGCTGCATCCTCAGCATGTGATCTGCCTATTTTGCAGACAAATCTGCACCGTGTAAAAAGAGCTGAATTTTAAACATACCCCTCACAAAAAACATGATGTAATATTTCTTAAAGACACAGTATCATCACAATGAGAATATTCAAGACTGAGGTCAATGGATGTTTTTGCACTGAGGGAATTAAAGGATATGGAGAGGAAGGTGGAGTTGAGATAGAACATAGGCCATGGTTGTATTGAATGATGAAACAGGCTCGAGGGGCCAAATGGCCAACTCCAGCTCATCATTCTTATGTCCTTATATACCACACCTGGAATTACTTGAAACTGGTACTGGGTTACATTAAGTATTTCACTATACAGCATTGAAATGTATGCACTAAATGTACGCAAAACTTCACAAGTGCAAGCAGCAAATGTTGAATTAAAATAACTCCTCTCCCAAGATACTGGGACCAGACCAACCACCAAGAATGATCCCTAAAATGAAGAGCTTGTTGCATGAGGAACAGTTGAGGACTCTGGGTCTGTACTCGTTGGAGTTTAGAAGGATGAGGGGGGATCTTATTGAAACTTACAGGATACTGCGAGGCCTGGATAGAGTGGATGTGGAGAGGATGTTTCCACTAGTGGGAAAAACTAGAACCAGAGGGCACAACCTCAGGCTAAAGGGACGATCCTTTAAAACAGAGATGAGGAGGAATTTCTTCAGCCAGAGAGTGGTGAATCTGTGGAACTCTTTGCCGCAGAAGGCTGTGGAGGCTAGGTCATTGAGTGTCTTTAAGACAGAGATAGATAGGTTCTTGATTAATAAGGGGACCAGGGGTTATGGGGAAAAGGCAGGAGAATGGGGATGAGAAAAATATCAGCCATGATTGAATGGCAGAGCAGACTCGATGGGCCGAATGGCCTAATTCTGCTCCTATGTCTTATGGCCTTATGGTCAACCAGCACCCCCTTATCCCACTAACCACTCTCCCTGCACTGGCAAGATGGGATTTGAATGCTAAATTCCAAAGCCGCCAACACACTGAGCAACCACTCAGGTGGAATAGTAAAAGAGGCAGCTGCTCTTTGGGAGGCGAATCAGAATTAACTTTTAATAGTCCATTAACACTCTTTCCAAAACATTTATTTGGAGGCTGATACTTTCCCAACATTTCAATCCCCGCACTCGGATTTGTTTTTCATGTTTGGGCTGGAGCGAGAGACCCGGACATTGTCCAGTTGTGGGGTGGAGGAGGCCATTCAGCCCAGCTGGCCAGTTATCAGGATAAATGCACTGTGACATTTGCAAAGAATGAAAAACGGGAGGAGCGGGGATAGAAAGAGAAAATCCTCTTTTTCTTGGGCTGGGTAACCAGAGGGAGGATGCTCACAAACCCCCCCCACCCTAACCCCAAATCCACGCCTGCCAGACATTGCTGGGATTAATCCAAACCGGTTGTTTTAAAAGGTTGCATCTATTTATTGCGTCTCTCTACCCTTTTTTCACTGACTTTAATTCAGTTATCCTCCCACTGCACTGACTGTCACTCAGCAATAAGCCAGAGCTGTGAGCAACTGAAAAGTTAGTGCCTGCAGTGACGTCTTGATGGCAGAGACAAGGCTCGATTTCGCTGCCCACGCACTAGACCATTCAAAACAGCGGCAGCTGGCTTCCCAAGTTTTAATAGAGAAAATCCGACAGGAATTGCTGCTCACCGCAACCCTTTTCACATCTACCAACCCCATGCAAGTGCCCAAAAAAGGAGGTAAATGTTAAAAAAGAACAGTCTGATCTTCTGATGGAGTTATTGGCCATTCATTGTGTAGAATGATGGATTTATTAACCCGCACCCACTAAAGTGGCAGTTACAACATTGCTAATAAATTGCTTCATCTCCTCTTTGTCCTAAACTCTGTTATCCATTCTCCAATGTGTTACAATGACTCCCCGAAGTACAGTCACTTCCAATTTTTGCAATTAACTTTCATATCAGCTGTATTATTGTACTGATGCTGTAATACTAATCTGCGGCAAGTTTCAGTTCACTCAGGGAGTTTGAGCTGATGTGTTAATACATACATACATGTTGTAGCCTGGAGCAATGGACATTGCTATGTAGACACTAACAGTCCATCCATCGCATGGCTGACCAGGGACCTCTCCTGTCCCTCCTGCCTGCCACTGACATGTGGTGGAAGAATTTGCATGTTGCTACCTAACCTGCTTGACTGAGATACACAGCTTCCTTTGCCATCAAGTTCTGGGGTGGAATCCCTGGCTCAGAAGGCAGGGACACTACCCACTGTGCCAGGCAACCCCCTATTAGCTGGTGATACAATGATATGTTTTTGATGATATGCCAAGGATATGTTTTTATCAAAAGGATCGCATGTGGAGCAGAGCTGTCTGTTTCATCAGAAGTAACTCTTCAAATGCAGACAACAAAAATAGAACAAAACTTACTCCAACTTATAGATCAAAGAAAGGGTTTAATAAAGAAACATCATTACTTCAAACTTGGGGCCTCACCCTAGGCCAATCCAAGCTCCTCACAATTCTACACAGGTTCTTACTTATAGTGAGTCAGCTGACTATTACATCATTCTGCAATTGGTTCCATGGTTCACTGGGTCAGCTGACTCTTACATCTTGTTGCCATTGGTCACATTACATCCAATATAAAGTTGTCATTGGTTACATTCTAACACTGTCGGCAGTTCCAATGAACTATTGCGCTACAAGCTCTTGCTAGAAAGCCTTTCACTCTTGCCAATGATCAGGTGATAGTGTCAGTCACAGTATAGTCAGTTACTTTAGTCCTTGGAAGATGAGTCACTTCACTGAAGCTGTGATAAGGGTTGCTAAAACAAACAAGAAACTTGCATTTCCGTCGAACCTTTTATGACCACTGGGTATCCCAAAGTGCTTTACAGCCAATGACGTACTTGTGTGAAATATAGTCACTGTGTCGGAAACACAGCAGTCAATTTGTTCACAGCAAGCTTCCATAGACTGCAATATGAAACGGCCAGATAATCTGTTTTTTGTAATATTGTTAGAGGGATAAACATTGACCAGAAAGTCAGGGATTACCTTCCTGCTAGTCTTCAAAATAATGTCATAGGATCTTTTACATCCAACTGAGAGAGCAGACAGGGTCTCGACTCAAGTTCCCATCCAGAGGGTGGCATCTCCAACAATCCAGCACGCCCTCAATACCACAATGGAGTATCAGCTCAGGTTCCCATACTCCAGTCACTGGAAAGGGACTTGGGTGGCACAGTGGTACAGTGGTTAGCACTGTTGCCTCACAGCGCTAGGGACCCGGGTTTGATTCCCGGCTTGGGTCACTGTCTGTGTAGAGTCTACACATCCTCCCCATGTCTGCGTGTGTTTTCTCTGGGTGCTCCGGCTTCCTCCCGCAGTCCAAAGATCTGCAGGTTAGATGGATTGGCCATGCTAAATTGCATCTTAGTGTCCCAAGATGTGTAGGTTAGATGGATTAGCCATGGTAAATATGTGGGGTTATGGGGACAGGGTGGGGGAGAGGGTCTGGATAAAATACTCTGAGAGTCAGTGCAGACCTGGTGGGACAAATGGCTTCCTTCTGCACTGTAGGGACTCTATGGACCCTAAACTTTTTGACTCAAAGTGTTACCAACTTAGCCCCTGCCACAATTCTCCATGAAAAACTACTGCACCAGGTTGAAGCATTAGTTATCAGAGGTAGAATCTGGAGCTAGAGGCCGAAATGAGGAAACGGCATAGCAGCAGTGAGGGGAGTGATAAAGAGGGACAGCACAGTGCTTAGCACTGCTGCCTCACACCACCAGGGACCCGGGTTCAATTCCAGCCTCAGGTCACTATCTGTGTAGCGTTTGCACATTCTCCCGTGTCTGTGTGGGTTTCCTCCGGGTGCTCCAGTCTCCTCCCACAGTCCAAAGATGTGCGGGTTAGGTGGATTGGCCATGCTAAATTGACCCTAGTGTCAGGGGGATTAGCAGGGTAAATATGTTACGGGAATAGGGCCTGGGTGGAATTGTGATTGGTGCAGACCCGAATGGCCTCCTCCTGCACTATCGGGATTCTTTGAATTTGAGAGATTTGCTGAGTAGAGGGCTCCAGAGATTGGTTCAAGAGCCCCTACTTTCTCCATCTACATCACTGAACTGGGTTCAAAAGGTGAAATAAATTCACTGAAGATGACACAACCAAAACAGTCCGACAGAGCAACCAGAAAAAATACAAAAGGTCTCGGCCAAATGATGCAAAGTGTCGAAAAGTGGCAGGTAAAGTTTGCTTTAGAATAGGTGAATGGTGTGACATATAGGAAGGGAAAATGATGTGATAAAAAGGGAAGTTGAAAGAGAAGTGGGAGTGAAAGCAGACTCAACACTCAACAGGTCCAGCCATTGTTGAATAGTAAACATGATGTGGAGATGCCGGCGTTGGACTGGGGTGGGCACAGTAAGAAATCTCATAACACAGGTTAAAGTCCAACAGTTTTATTTGGAATCTTGGGCTTTCGGAGCGCTGTTCCTTCACCTGATGAAGGAGCAGTGCTCCAAAAGCTCGTGATTCCAAGTAAATGTGTTGGACTTCAACCTGGTGTTGTGATTAGCAAACAGAGAGACAATCTGACCCCTATGAGTTATATTGTGAAATCAGGAGACTATAAGCCTGAGATTACCATATTGAAACTTTGTCATGAGCCTGTTGTGACACACCTTAAATTCTGGTCTCCAAGGCACAAGGGAAGCATCTTGGAAACATTGCACAGAGAGCGATGGAATAGTATCAGAGCAGCACTTGAGTAGTTTCAAAGCAGCAATGGAGTAGTTTCAGAGCAGCACTGGAGTGGTTTCAGAGCAGCACTGGAGTGGTTTCAGAGCAGCACTGGAGTGGTTTCAGAGCAGCAGTGGAATAGTTTCAGAGTACTGAGTTGGGGACTGTGATTTCAACTGCTGAGATCCAAAGTTCTGGATTTACTTCCTGCAATGTTTTAGCCTTTCTACTCTAGCTCCTTTACGATTCTCCTTAAAAGCTCCCTCTTTGACCAAGCTTTTGGTCGTCTGCTATCTCGTTCCCTGTCAGGTTTGGATTGAATAATGCTCTTGTGAAGTGCCTTGTGATGCTTTGCTTCATCAGAGGTGCTCTCAAAATGCAAGTTAGTGTTGTTGAGTTAATGATAAAAGGGAGTGAATAAGAGGGGTTCTTAGAACAAAGAACAAAGAAAATTACAGCACAGAAACAGGCCCTTCGGCCCTCCAAGCCTGGACCGACCATGCTGCCTGACTGAACTAAAACCCCCTACCCTGCCGGGGACCATATCCCTCTATTCCCATCCTATTCATGTATTTGTCAAGACGCCCCTTAAAAGTCACTACCGTATCTGCTTCCACTACCTCCCCCGGCAGTGCGTTCCAGGCACTCACCACCCTCTGTGTGAAAAATTTGCCTCTTAGATCTCCTTTAAACCTTGCCCCTGGCACTTTAAACCGATGCCCCTCAGTACTTGACGAAATAGAGATGTTTATAGGATACATAAGAATCTAAATGGAATAGAAACGATAAATCCTAACCATGGTTTAATGTTAAAGCACAATTCTGTAGGGAAATCGGTACAAACGGGTAAAAGGCATGTTCAGGACTGATGTTAGGGACTCATCCTTCATGATGTGAAATTTTTCAGCTGGGTCAGAATAGATGGAAACTCTGCAATTAGTCAGGAGCCAGCTCGGTGCAGTGCTGTGGGGCCTTCAGAAACCTATGGACAAGAGTTGAAGCGGGCAAATGGCTTCTGTCATCATTGTGAAGGTTTAAAATAAGTAGAGCAAGGACTTTGAACTCATAGAATCATAGAATCCCTACAGTGCAGAAAGAGGCCATTTGGCCCATCGAATCTGCACCTACCACAATCCCACCCAAGCCCTCTCCCCATAATTCCACATATTTACCCTGCTAACCCTCTGACACTGAGAGGCAATTTAGCATGGCCAATCCACCTAACCCGCACATCTTTGGACAAAATCAAAGGTCTGCCATAGCATGAAACAAATAAAAATAATGTAAAATAACATAATTTGCACCTTAAACACACAAACACGTATTCAATCAACGCTAGAATGCTTTCACAGTGCTTATCGATATATCCCACAGCTACTGGGCTGATGATGCCTGTCTTACTACCTCCAAACTCCAATTTCCAACTGTGCTTAACCGCATGTGTATCACTCCTATCCCAGCTCTTAGCATAAGAGTTCAGTTAGGAGCTCTCTCGATGGTTAAATCAACCACGGGGAAGTTTATAAAGTGCCTAGGAACTCTAAAGGGCCTGTAGAATCCTACAGTGCAGAAGGAGGCCATTCGGCCCATCGAGTCTGCACCGACCACAATCCCAACCAGACCCTATCCCCATAACCCTATGCATTTACACTAGCTAGTCCCCACTGACACTAAGAGTAAATTTAGCTTGGCCAATCCACCAAAACCGCACATCTTTGGAGTGTGGGAGGAAACCGGAGTACCCATGGAAACCCACTTAGACACAGGGAGAACATGCAAACTCCGCACAGACAGCGGCCCAACCCAAGAATTGAACCCGGGTCCCTGGCACCGTGAGGCAGCAGTGCTAACCACTGTGCCACCGTGCCGCTCATAATGCCATCGTGCTGTCCATTGTGCCACCGTGTCGCCCATCATGACACCGTGCCACCCATGTCAGGTACAGTGGGCAATGGTGTTGTAATGGTGTGGTCACTGGAATAATGACCCAGTCTAATGCTCTGGATCAGTGGCAACTACTGACAAATCCAGAATTTAAAGTGACTGTGACAATGACAATTATTTATTACAAACTCACTTGATTCATCCAGGAAGGGGAATCTGCCATCCTTACCCAGTAAGAAGTCTCACAACACCAGGTTAAATTCAACAGGCTTATTTGGTAGCACGAGCTTTCGGAGCGCTGTTCTTTTATTAGGTGAATGATATCATGTGATATCCAAATCATGGCTACAACCGTCCTTCCCCAGTCTGGTCTATATGTGACTCCAGACCCACAGCAATGATTCATTCTCAACTGTCCTCTGAAATGACCTCACGAGCCATTCAGTTCAAGGGCAATTAGGAATGGGCAACAAATGCTGGCCTTGCCAGTGACAACCACACTCCACAAAATCATTTCCAAAAAGTACTTTCCAAACTCAAGTCTGACACTGAATTGGAGCCATACTTTTTGTGGTGACCTCCAGGGGGCTCTATATCACTTCATTCCGGAATCAGAACAGGCCTCATCCCATATTTACAATGCAACTTTAACGTCATTGAGAAGCGGAACACTGAAATCGTTCCTATATGAATGGCATGAATGTCCCAGTGTTTTGCTGAATGCGTCGATCTCAATCCGGCATCCTCTGTTAAAACTGGGACATTGTCCTTAGTTAATGGCTAACGTTTTAATGACAATCTTAATTGAAGATGCAGCATCATTGAGATGCAGTGGACTGTTCTTGTAATGATAATGCTCTCCTTCAAGGGTCCCCTTTTCCCATTTATCATTTATATATATTCCCCTATTCTGATGTTTGCACAGAGAATGGGTGATTCACACGGATTGCAGATGTTGTTTGGCGCTAAAGCCTGCACGCATTCTATCAATGACGATTGATCTTCACAGTATTTACCTTGTCAATCACCTCCCACCATGAAGTACAGACAGAATAAGGATCACGCACTCTGGATTTCCTCCTTCCTCGGTGTGTATTAACCAAGATCACTCCTCATTATAAATAGCAGAGCACATCACAGAATAGGAAGGCGGACACGAGGGGGAACAACAAGGGGTGCAACCTGCACTCACCCCAGGTACAACAATCTCATTCTGACCCTGTGACATCCATGTAGGGACAGACCAGGCACTCAATACCAACAAGCACCCTGGTCCTGGAGTGTGACCATATCTTTCCTGTCCAACAATATCAATATTTATATTGATAAATCCTCTTGCAAACTTCACATAGCCAAACCATATCACTGGACTCTTAGGGGAAAAAAATGAAAGTAACTGGGGAAATATAAACTAAGATTGCAGAATTTTCTTTCTAAATCAAACCCCCTTCACCTTTAATTTTGCAAACTGATGGATATTTATCTTCTCCAAGTACAGAGGAGGGCCTTTCTATCCGAAGCATGAGGTTTGAGGGGAGAGGAATTTAAAGTGTTAAAACTGCCTCAAAATGCAAAGGTTAAAATTCATAAAATTAGACTTAAAAATGTCAGAAAAGGAAAATGGTAAAATGTTTTTCAGTCTTTTGTCAGTGATGATGGTCTTGAAGATGTTGTTTTGTATTCGGAGAGGGAAAGGTGATGGGGAGGAGAAACACCTCCATTAAACACCAAATAATATTCATTGAGCAAGGCATCTTCTGTGTCTGCCTGTGTGTGCATGGGGGTGGGGGGCGGGGAGAGTAGGGGGGGGGGGAGAAGGGAGGTGGGGATGCATTTAGCAAGAAGAAGAAAGCAATAGCAGCAGCGACGCCATAAGAAGAATCATCCGGAGTTTACTCTCTCCATGACTTACCAGGTCTATGAATGTGAGGAACTTCCAGCTTCCGCCGTATGTTTGGTGAGCTGGGATGTCGAGGGCTTTGAAATTGCAGAGGATGGAGAGGTAGGAGAGCAGGATGGCGACCCGCAGGACCTGGGAGGGGATGAGAGCCATGTTGCCGCTGCTGATGCTGCTCCTCTCCTCTGCTGCCTAGTAACTGCCCAGAGCCAGAGGGAGCCTGTTACCATGGAAACCTGGGCTGGCAGGCTGCAGCTAGGCACAAGATCGCATAGGCCTTCAGGACAGAAAGAGCAAAAATACACACAAATGAATCTATTATTCTTCAAGTGTATAAAATATAACCCAGACTGGATATGAAAAATGGATGTTTTAATGAATACACTGTTTTAGAGCTGTAATGATATGTATTCACAGATGCTAATGGATAAATATTAATCTTTCTTCATGTTAAAAAAGGGAACATGTTCCATATATCTATTCAATTTGCTATCTATTATCT